>NC_092158.1:72881391-73181391 GCF_045791955.1 Oncorhynchus clarkii lewisi
AATCATTTTCACATGAGCTATGCATATTGTCTGACAATCAAGACCAAATGATTGATGAAAAATTAAGTTTCTTGATTTCGATTAGAGGCTTAGGCATGCAGGTAATGTTAGGCATATGAATTAAAGTGATACCTTGCCGTGGATGAATACCAATATACTGTTGCAGCAATAGGCCAAAACGTGCATGGTGACAATTGCATTTCTCAGTCTTCAGTGTCAGTCTTTACACTGGCCATTATCCATTAAACAGAGGGCAGTGCAATGTCATTACTTACCATATAGGCTACTCGGAGGTTAGATCAATGGAAAGTGGCGAAGCGTTGGAGAGGCGTGCCCCGGATCCCAGAGCAACTGCACCTGCTCTGCACATGGGCGTGGGCCTACACCTTGACCCCAAGGACAAACCATGAAACGCTATTTGTTTTTCAATATGGCGCCTAAAGTTGAAAAGAGTTGTGGCGCCAACTCGTGGCTATTCTAAGTCTTCAGCAAAAGGCTTCGACCACAATGCTACTTACTATATAACATTGTTAGGCCAATTTGTTGTTTCCAAAGTGACTAAAAGCACACAAACTGACATAGCAAATTGTAATTATTCAATGTAGCTCTTTGCGTACTTAAATATCTAACTGCATCTATCAACTAAAATAATCAATTAACTGTGAATTAGTTTTTTCAATTGTCATGTTTGTTGTAATATTTTCTTATTCAAATAAAGCCAGTCGTTAATTCATACGCCCATCCTTTATTTCAGTAACCCTCTCCCCATTTAATTGTATTTCAGGCCTGCTCTCTGCTCCACTGACCCTGTCATTGCGTTAACTCCCCACTCTTCTCCATCTGTTCATCTTCTTCTCCTTTTCAGTTGGTGTGTGTTTTAGCACATTGTCATTCACACGTTTATTGACACCTCTTTTCCACGTGCACTCTGCTCGCCTTTGCAGGTCGCGAGCAGCCTTCTCATCTGGCCCATTAACTCATTGAGATGAAGTCTGGTTAAACAAAAGACAGAAATGTGATGCCTTGTATTCATAAACCGTTCATCCCCTCACGCCTGCTTCCCAGTCAGCCTGGTGGGCATGGGATCCATTCTATAATATATCTGTTAATACACCATGAAATCTGTGAATAATCTCACAATGTTAAACAGGCCATGTCTATACTAAATCAGGCTCACATAACTTGATAATAAATTGACATGATAATGGACCCAAAGTATTTACGCATTTAAAATATCGATTTGAATTGCTATCATTGGTTGGAGAAAAAGTCAAAGCATGTTCTACATGCTTGGAGAGTTCTATATAGTTGTAATAATGAAACCGAATTGTGATCAATATTTGACATTAAAGACAGTGTTCATGCTTAATTGTGTTTTTGATCGAAAACAATACAGATATGGCCAGCCAATAGGCCTCTCAAATGCATGGGTTATTAGGGACAATCACCATGTAGACAGCCTATCGGAATTGAATCTCGCATAAAAGGATTATTAACCAAGAATAATACTATCTTATAATAGAAAAAAATAAGGCGGGTTTCTGCCTCCTAATTTGTCATGATGGCAATTACCATCCAATTTAGCAACACCACCAATCTTGTATTTGTCTGGATGCTCAGGCGTTTTTATAGCAGGATAAATAAATCAACCAAATCGTTATTCAGTTCTTCTAAACGCACACCTATCGAATAAAAAAGGCATTCTGTCCCTGAAAAGCACAAGAGGCTAGTTGAGTCGTTATGAAGGTTAAATGATATTCAAATGACTTGTATCGTTCCTCATTGAAACTTTTAAAAACTGGATTAGATATCAAATGGAGGAGACTTGCAAGGATTGGATTTAGAATCAACGGATTATATGCATTTGAAGTTTGGATCATCCATCTGATTAAGATCATATTTCACCAATGCAATTATGAAACTTTTTTGAAAGAGAAACTCAAATGAGCAGAAAGTTACTTAACTGTGATGGTTTAATAATAATGGTTTTAGTAACTGGTTTAAGTAACTGGTTTAGGTAACTGGTTTACATAACTGGTTTAGAACCTGTTTTATTGTGGTCTCTCATTCTAGAAAAAAACTACATTTGACTCCTGTTTTTCAGGAGTGTAGAGAGAAACTACAGAGTTTATTTTTATTTTTTACATTGAATAGGCTTTAGGATACTGTAGCAGGGCCAGTTGTGCTATAGCCCTCACCTAAGAAACAGTGGCATCCTGAGATTGTCCAGAACAAAGTATGACCAAGGAGATTGAGAGGTGTCCTCACCATGGACAAACTGGAGGGGGGGATGGGGGGGGCACATATAATTCGAGCAGATATAGTGTGAGCAAAGGGAGAGGAATCCCTATGATGAACCAGGTGTTCAGCAAGCGATGCCATCTGGCAGCAGAATTAGCCGTTTATGAGCCAGGTGCTGCAGTACAGGGGAATAATCTAGAGGAGTGCCTCTGTGATCACTTCTCCCAGCCTTTGATCATAACGCTGTACTGTTGCATAATGAGAATAGTCCATTTTGTGGGTTGAATCTACTATAGAACTACTATTTCCAGCTATTTGACCTCTTGGTGATGGGGTTGGTCCTGCTATGGTGTGTGTTTATGTGGATTCCAGTGCCTCTTCAACAGGGAGTTGCTGCTTTAAGTTAGGCTTTGTTTCTAGTAACATAATCATTAACAATCGCTATCTATGTGTTTTTCATACTCATGTCGAAAGTGTCTACAACTTCATACTTTCAAAATCTGAAACTGACTAGGTAGGCCCAACCTCACTAACCCACCCAGTGACACTTCTGTACATATATATTGTAACTTTATCTTTGCAATGACAACTTTCCTCTGCAGTTACCCTTCTGTTAATGTATGCATGAAACATGAGATTAGAGAGTCTATTAATGAGACTGCCACAATACAAAAACACAATGTGGCCAGTAATAAACAACCAGATGTTGAAGACTGTATAGACGTCTGAAAGAGCTCTGCTGCCACCATCTGGTAATGATATGCCATTACATTGACTGCAGTATTGCACATGTTCCTCTTTAGACTCACAATTGCTTCCAATGTACACAAACGTGCCTAGCCCATATGGGCCATTTCATCAGCATGAATGAATCACCTATAGCCTATATTGTGCTGATTAATAAAAGGGCACATTTACTTGTGAAACAAAGATATGTGCTCTGTGAATAACACATCTGTTATTCAGCAAGTAAACAAATACAATATCAAACAGAAAACAAAGTTGGAAGGTGATAACTATCCAAAATCACAACTAGCATCATTCTGCTTATTTTGTGTGCTTTATTATACCCTAGTTATAGACCTACCATGATTACAGAAATGTGATTCATTCTGACATGGCCTTTCTGAACTAGTCTGGCGAGAGACTAGCTAGTCACCTTCATATTTAGTCACAGTGACACGGGATTATTGAGAGCTGTCCGTGGTGCTGGTTTGAGACAACCCAAACACGTCTCAATTAGACGTTTCGTAAAATCCAGCATCATGGACAGTTCTCAACAACGCTGTGTCACTGTGATCAAAACAACTCTCCATCCCTGCCTCGTGTGGTACATTCTGGAACTCCCTAGCTAGTACAACTGTGAGGAGGGGCGTAAACAACAGCGTCAGTGACGCTTCGATGTAGCTGGCTGTCAAGAGAGCTTGCTAGCCACTCGCTTCCTCAAAGTTTAACGATAATTTCAAAGCAAGAGGGGGAAGAATAATCAAATAGAGCTGTCTGGTTGAACCAAGTCTCTGGGTAAGTGAGAGGAGTCGCCTATTGTTGCATGTATTTTTCAATGTACTATGGTTTGCCGTTAGTTATCGTATCTAGCTAGCTAGTCAGCCAACCAAACCAAGGCAACGGGTGTCTCCAATCCATATTCGCTTAAGTGTTAGCTAACTAGCTATCTAGCTAACGTTCGTGATGGTAAACAATTGTACCAAATATATTTCTGCTAAATATTATCCGTTTCGAATTAAAGTAAAGTAAAATTAGTAACTTAAACGTTAGTTAACTATCAGTAACGACTTAATGTTAACGTTACAGTAGTTGTCTAGGATGTTAGCTAACAACATTAGTTTATCAGCAAGCAAGCTAGCTTAATTTAGTTGTTGTTGGCCTGTAAACCAGGAACAAGCTCATCAATGGTATTCCATAAATAACTCACTAGTTAACGTTAGGTAGCTTAAACACAGACAATACTAACAATGGTCTGCTAGGTAATTGTATTTATGTCCTCGAGCGATTGTACAGGGAGGAGCTGGCCTAGCTACTAGCTTGCGGCTAGTAGAGAGGGAGACTGCTGCTAGATACCCCATAATAACTTAGCTAGTTAGCTAACATTAGTCAAAATGGCAAATTGTAGGTAGCAAGAAGCGATGGCATGATTCAGCATTCGTTATCATAGGAAGTCCTAGCTACCTACATCTAGATGGGTAGCTAACGTTAGCTAACTACCTGTCAGTGGACATTCTTCCACTGACTGTACACGTCCATAATAAGCCTGTTACATAAGCGTAACTAACGTTAGTTGAAAGGGAAGCACGTAAACAAAGGGACTTTTTAAATAGCCTAAAATTGATATGCTGAATCTACTGTTCTTAAAAAATGAAGTGACGCAGACTAAGTTAGTTTTAGATAACCTGTCACAGGTAAACAAACATTGTTTATGGATGATCTTAGCTTATCTATGTATCTTTCAATTGAAGGGTGTATCACCATAGTGCCATGGAGTTTCCAGATCTAGGAGAGCATTGCTCTGAAAACTCCTGCAAGCAGCTGGGTGAGTGGTTTGTTATGAAATGCTATCTCCATATACTACCTCAGTGCCTCTGGGACCCTGCCAATACAGAGCCTGCTTGTGTTCCCTTCCTGTCCTTTCTAGTATGGCTTTGTTATCTGTCAATAGTTGTGGTTTAAGTCCAGTCCTCCATAACCAATTGTCATGGGCTGCACTACCCATTATCATGATTGAAGAGTGATAGTGAGAATTTCATTGATCTAAATTCATATGGATGATCCTTTGCCATGGAATAAACACCTTGACATATTTCTTATATCTGACAGATTTCCTACCATTGAGATGTGATGCCTGTGAAGAGATTTTTTGTAAAGACCACATAACCTATGCAAATCACAAATGCATGTCATCCTACAAGAAGGTACATTTTAAATAAATTAGCAACATTGTATGTTATAATTAAAGCAAAGTTCCTGTAAAGTGCAGTTAGTATGTATAAATTAATGTATGCTGTTCAACCTTATTAGTTGTCTGTATGTTATCTATTGATCCAAACAGAGCTTTAATACGGCTCTCTGCTTGATTCTGTCCCCAGGATATCCAGGTCCCTGTGTGTCCTCTGTGCAACACCCCGATTCCCATCAAGAGAGGGGAAATGCCAGACATCAAGGTTGGGGACCACATCGATCGCGATTGCCAGTCGGACCCTGCTCAGAACAAGAGAAAGGTACGGTTGATAGGCTTCTCTACAGGACCATTTACACAAACTGCCCATGGTTAAAGTGAAGTAGCTATGCCTAATCTAAGCTAACCAACCTTTTTTTATTGTAGATATTTACAAACAAATGCTCGAAAGGAGGCTGCAAGCAGAAAGAAATGATCCGAGTGACATGTGACCAGTGCCACATTAATTATTGTCTTAAACACCGACATCCACTAGACCATGACTGTAAGCCTGAAGACAAACCAGTCTCCAAATCTGGGTAAATATTTCCCTCCACCTGATGTCATTTATTGATTGTGGTGCACATTGTGAGCTTTTGCGGTATAATGATGATTACATTGGATTTCTTTCAGATTCGCTGCTTTCATGCGGTCCCAAGGAGCATCCTCTAGCAGTGCCTCCACTTCATGCAGTAGAGGAAGTTCTAGGCCCGTTTCTAATGGGAATGCTAGGACCCAAAGTAGTCGGTGAGGATCCTCGTATTGATTTTCAAAACGCCACGCTGAAGAACCACATGAAGCTTACATAAATTAACAAGTGATATTGACAAGCACAGTTTGTTCTCTAAATTCATGAGGCATATTCTCACTAAAACACATGGGATGGATGAATTGACATGTTTTTTTATTGTCAGTGAATTATACTAACACATGGAAAGGATATTACATTTTTTTTCCTTCACAGAACTGCTCTTACCTGTTACCGCTGTGCTTTCTAGAAAGTGTTGAGTTGTTGGCTCTATAACCGCACTGAGCATTATTGTTTTTGATTCTATCACAGCAGTGCTCAGGCCATTTATAGTCCAGCTCCGGCCATGCGGCCCCCTCCAGCACAGAATGTAGTACCTGCTTCGGCATCCTTTCAGGCTGGTCTGGTATGCCTAACACTCTTACACCACTTGATTGAAACTACTGTAAACTCTCTTCTCTGAGATTCTATAGTCTGCCCCTGTTTTATTCATTGAGATTCTATAGCCTGCTGTTTATTCATTGAGATTCTATAATCTGCTCCTGTTTATTCATTGAGATTCTATAGTCTGCTCCTGTTTATTCATTGAGATTCCAAGAACAAAATAATAAACATCCTGTAAGTGTATATCTGCATGGTGTGATTGTAGACTGAGGAGCAGGCCTTACAAAGAGCGCTGGAGATGTCCTTGGCTGAGTCGGCTCGCAGCACAGTCCAACCGCCAACGCTCAGGTAATAAACAATCCCCATTAAATCCCATAATCCAGCATCACCCACACATAATATAGGCTGTAATCATGTCCAGATGCCATCAACACAACCCAGTTACCTATTGTTTTTCTTCACTAGCTCTTATGTTTGTGTTTGTTCTAGCTGAAATGCAGGCTATTTGGTTACTCTAGGAAAACACAATATTAATAGGTTTGACATTCCACTGTTTAGCCCATCTTTCTTGCCCATGACTTCATAAATTAAGTACAGTGGTGCCCACAGTTCAGTTTCCCTCATCTCATGATGTGTGTTGCTGCTCCTCAGACCTGTGACTGACTGTATGTGTGTGTGTCTGTTATCCACCCTTTCTGGTGAGTGTGTCGTTGTGCCTCTTGCATGCTCTCTGCAGTGTGATGATGCATTCCTCTGTGTGACATAGAAGTGTCTGTCTCAGCCCTCAGGAGCAGGAGGATCTGGCTCTGGCTCAGGCCCTTGCTGCTAGTGAAGAAGAGTACAGACGCCAGCAGCGGAGACAACAGGTATCCAGAAAACTTAGGCGTCAGTAGCATGCTAACAGGACAGGACCTCACCTAGGTACATTGTCTCCATGGCGTCCCCTATATTCCTTCATCATCGTCACTGGGTGCATTTAAAGATCAGCTACGGAGAAAATGAATGACACTTTGAAGTACTACTTAATGTGTATTTTATCTGATTTATCTTATTAAATTATACTTCTTTTTTTTCTCTCCCCGTGTTGAATATTTACCGTAAATGGTGAGACAAGCCTCTCACTAATGATTCTTTGTCTTGAATTAAATTGACTTTTGCCTGTACTAATATCTTACTTTCTATCATAGGAGAGAGAGTCCTCCAAGCAGTCTTCCTGCAGCCTATCATAAACCCAGACCAGTGTCTGAGCCCAAACTGCTACCACCAGTAATCAACTAGCAACTGTGCTACATCGATGGAACCCTCCAGCAGAACTCTAACGTCCAGTATCACTGATCCCAACTAATGAACAGTCAGGAACTTTCATCAAGATATATTGAATAGTATCACTGCTTTCTCTCTACTCAGCACACCATTCTAGACAGACTTTCTGTCCTTTTTACCAATGGCTCTCTATGTACATATTTTCTATGTTGATCATGGACATTTAATCTCAGCATCAATGTTTCTTGAATAAATTATTTTAAAGATGTATTTGTTTCTGATGCACGTTCTATGTCCAAGGCATATATATATACAGGAGGATGATATAACTGGAGAGGAATGAAGTTTGGAGAACAGAACTGGAATGCGATTCAATTTCTATGGGTTAGAGAGAACAATCTCAGCCCAAACTTTGCCAATTAAGAATAAAAAAGGAAGGCCATTATATAATCCAACATATTTAAATCGAAGTTTATTGGTCTAGTACACAGTTTAGCAGATGTTATAACGGGTGTAATGAAATGCTAATGTTACTAGCTAGTCAAAACAAGTAGACTTGTCTGCATCATCATGACAACTGAAAAACAGCAGGTACACAATACAGTTGATTGTATTGTGCTATTGTCTAGTCTATTCAATTGGCAGTGCTTGGTAAATGGAATGAACACAAATACACTTGTTGATTTCCGTGATGTTGATGTGTATTATGTTGTTCCCCAACACATCCATCAGGACCTTTGCGACGCAGTTCCAGCTTTGAATTCTCTCAGGGTAGGCCTTATCGACCTTGGCTGTTGAATTTAAAGGTAAGTAGATAGAAAGTGTCTTTTTATTGTCAACATTTCATCAGTAATGTCTGTTTTCAAGAAGACCTATGCAGTTATTAAGCACCACCCCTAGAAATAATTCCTAACAGCAAAAACAGCTGAGACAAAACCAACATGAGCAATATAGCCGGAGTAGAGCAAACTAACTTCAGTGCATATTCATTACGCCGATTCTGTTTCTTAAACGGGACAAAAACTCTTGTTTAGCTTCTGTTGGTTCTTAAACGGTAAACGGTTTCCGTAATGAATACATACACCTCTGGTAAATCGTTCCTGTTTCTCAAGGAATGAATAGTCATGAGACCTGTCTTTACCACTACGCATTCATACTTTGTCCAACAGAGGGCAGCATAACGTTGAATGTGAAATCTTTGAGGGAGGCCAAAGAGGATAAAATAAAATTGTATTTGTCACATGCGCATGCGAATACAACCGCTGTAGACCTCACCGTGAAATGCATAATTACAAGCCCTTAACCAACAATGCCGAGTTAATAAAATATTTACTAAATAAAGTAAGAAATATTTTAAAAAGTAACACGATAAAACAACAATAATGAGGCTATATACATGGGGTACCGGTACCGAGTCAATGTGCGTGGGTACAGGTTAGTTGAGGTAATTTTTTTTACATGTAGCTAGGGGTAAAGTCACTATGCATAGATAATGAACAGCGAGTAGCAGCAGTGTAAAAACAAAGGGATGGGTGTTGTTGGGCAGGTTCACAAGAATGGTGTTTTTTTTTGATGAGAAGGCTCATTTGTTGACCATTTCATGACAGATTGGGGAAGTGCTGCTCATGTTGTCATGGTTATGAATTAGTCAGGCTAGTGTGTCACTAGCATGATTGTAGCACTCACAATTAAATTCCTTGAAATACATCGGATGCCATAAATGAAAGATTATTAAATACATTCTGAGTAATATTTTTCACTGATAAAATATAACCAAGGAAAATATGACCAAGGAAGCTAAGCATTGCGCAAAGGATTGACAGAAAGAAACCATGTTCATTGGCAAACTAAGTTCATTTGCATAATGGTGTGCTTGGCCACCTTCATTTAGCTCCCTTAGCTGTTACGACCTCCTCACCCTCAAACATTTGGAAAACAGCACATAATTGTCAATTGTCACATAGTGACATTAGTTATAGGATTACTCATTTGGATCTAGTTTCATCTGAGCAAACAGAATAAAGGCACACTCTGTAGCACACCAAATAATTTCAACATGGAAATGTGGGTAATGTTTGATTGACGTTGATCAATGAGATATCAACCTTTATTCACCCTCTCAAAAAGACAGCCAGAAGTGTGTTGAATTCCCAATGTGTTATCACTTCCAACCATCTAAAAGCACAACCAAATTCCAATGGAAAAACGGTAAGATTTTTAAATTAGTTGTCATTATGTAAATGTACTATCACTGCGCTTTCAACCATTTAAAAGCACAGCAAAGTTCAAATGTAAATACAATGTCAGATATTTTGTATTTATACAAAAATGTAAGGTGTTATCACTGTGCTTCTTCTAATAGCACAACCAAATGACCAGGATTGCAGTTGACATAACATTAAAGTACAGAGTGTAAGTGACCAGGCATAATAGGACCCATTTCATCCCAAAAGGTATATGTTTGAATCGTCTGTCCATAGAACATTCTTCCAAGAGTCTTGATCATCATCCAGGTGCTTCCAGATGCTTTTTTTGACAAACTTGAGTCAACTTTTTTTTGCATAACTTTTTTTTGAGTTACGAATTCTGCTCTGTATCAGAGAATTCTACAGGAGACTGTCAGGTAATCCGTCTGTGTGCTGAAGCAGAAGAGCAGCTAGGTCATGCAGCAAGACAATGATCCACAACACACAATCAAGTCTACATGAAAATGTCTGAAATGCAACAAATTGGAAGTTTTGGAATGACCTAGTCAGTCCAGACCTAATCCCTATTGAGATGTTGTGGCAGGAATTGAAATGAGCAGTTCATGCTTGAAACCCACAAATGTCGCTGAGTTAAAGCAGTTCTGCATGGAAAAGTGGTCAAAAATTCCTCCACAGCGACTAATCAACAACTACAATAAGTGTTTGGTTGGAGCCATTGCAGCTTAAGGTGGCACAACCAGCTATTGAGTGTAAGGGGTCAATTACCTTTTAACGCAGATGCATTGGGTGTTGTATAATTTTTTTAAATTAAATAAATGGAATAAGAATGTAATTGTTGTGTTATTTGTTCACTCAGGTTCCCTTTATCTAACAATGTTTTGTTTGAAGATCAGATAACATTCAGTATCAGAAATATGTAAAAGTAGAGCAAATTAGAAAGGGGCCAATTACTTTTTCACATCACTGTAAATATCAACATTTAAAGAATATGACTAAATCAAATCAAAATTGATTTAAAGTGCTTTTAAAGTTTGATTTGATTTAGTCCTGTTCTTCAACTTTGAATTTTGGTTTAGATGGAGATGTGAATCCAACATATCAATTATAAATGATGAACTTAAAGATTACATTTGAAATCAACCACAGCTTGAAACTTTATATTTATTGTCTGTTTTTAGTTGAACCCTGGGTTGAATTGAAACTAGCTGTTGATGATTTTGCAAATGCTGTTTAAGCCAATTGATGATTGTTGATGATGTATGACTAAAGTATAGTTACATTTCATTTGCTCTGTTAAACCTACCATTGGAATAGTTATTAAGAGATCTATCAATAATCATTCTCACAATAGCACGTTGGTTGTAGTCAATCACAAATATCAAAGCTATGCAAGGCTGGCCATAGTTAAAACCCTGGATGCGAGACCAATGGATAGCTGTAGATAGGTCAACCTTCCAGGAGGAGGTGCTGCTGAACTTAGTTTTTTTCTGATAGTGGATATATAACGTTGAACGTTGATCTTGATCTGACATTGTTTCAAAGGTACTAATTCAACATATTTTATACAAGGTTTGTCTGCTGTTGAAAATTGGTAACCATGATGACAATCCTGTGGTAGAAAATGTACCCTTGACTTTTTGCAAATCCAATGTATTTTCCCTGTAGATTCCACATCACAATACATTGAGAAATTCCATTGAAACAATGTTGTGTGCTCAGTGGGTTATGTTTCCTGTCAGCAGGGTGGCCCTGATTGGTGTAAATAAATGGTAGACTGTAGATTGGGGAAACTATGGTATGGTGATGTCTATGGTATAAGAGGAACTAGTGAACCCATCTGTTAAGTAATGTATTCTGGGAAATAACCAAAATTCAGGTCCTCTCACATGTATCATTCCTCAGAGTGACAGAAGAACCATCCCTCCAATGCACCCTGTCTACACAGATCCTTATCAGTTGGGATGTGAAGCATATTCAGGGGAATGACAGCTGCACCTGTTACACCAGAAGCATGTGATTGAAAATGAGCGTCATGAACATATCAGTTATTAGGAGTCAATATGCGAGTAGGTATCAAACAAAAATATATCCTGTTATTGCACATTAATCAAGAACATCCCATTTGATTACTAGTCTACCTTTCACATTCAGGAAAGCTGGAAGATCCTCCAATCTGTCTTGTTTGTGCTTTGCAGTACTCTACATCAAGGGTTTTCAAACTGGGGCCTGCGGCGGTATTGCAGGGGTTCCGCAAATAAAAATAAAATGACATTGGGAAGTCTACAGGAACAGTTATCATGCTAGCTGTTCCTGATCATCCTACTCTGGGAAAGTAGATAAAGGGCTTCATACAAAATCTCAAACTATCCCTTGAATACAGAGGTATTTACAGTCATTGGAGCTAATTTAACTTTTTTTCCTCTATAGAAAAATCTTATGTGTGCAGTCTAAGTGGTCATTTTTGGGATGAAAAACTCTTTCCGTGTCAATTTAAAAGACCAAAACCAGATAGAGAGCATGCAGAAAATTGAACTATATATCTTGTTTTATAATACCATCTTTGATTTTGTTCTAACATTTGAGCAGAGGTACATAGCATTAGCCATGGCAAAATGTATAAAATTGCAAGAAATTAGCTTTAAAACTGCAACATTATCTCTCAGCTCCATGACAAACTGTATGGAATTCCTGGAAATTAGCTTTAAAGCTATAACATTTTCAAACAAGTTTCTCTCTGCATTGTCTGTAGTGCTGGTAACAGAATGGATCCTTTAGTTAACTGTGTGGATGGTAAGATTCAGTGAAAGGATATTTACCTTGAATCCAGTAGTATTCAAACTGAGATAAGAGCTCAGTCATCAAAAAAATAAACTGTGTGGGCAGGGTGTTTGTTTTCTTGCACATAAAGCCCTCAGTGACTTAAATAATATAACATAGAAAACAGCAAGTAGAAAACATGTAGGCCTAATCTCACATCAACTACAAAGCCGCAAATTCAATGTATCCTATCCACCTACTTTCTTTTTGAAGGATTTGCACACTTACTTTCATGCTCAGGCTCCAATGAGACAACCGTTCCCAAAGTAGTGCTATATTTTATTGCAGGTGCATCTGGGTTAGCGCTGCTCCTTGGAAAATTATTTTCCTCTCGAGGCAGGCAGCCTCTCAGACGGGTGGGCGATTGTGGTTCAGTGTGGCTTCAGGGGGTTGGTGATGAATTCGTGGGCTTCTTTAGCTTCTTACAGCAAACAGGGCTTTGTGAATATTGTCAACCTCAGTAGGATGTGTCCTTAATCCTCAAGGATATGGTTTTGTAAAGAGGTCTGACTTGCAGTGTCCTTTGTGTTTTCTAGAACACGAGATCAGCAGAAGGTTTATTACAAGCCACAAAAAATAATGTAATGATCTGTATTTATTGGGTTGTACCTTCTTGTGCTCCGTCCAATACATCTATTGACATAAGTAGGTAACACCAGGCTCCCTGTCTGTTCTATTTCCTGTTGTATTACCTGTCTTTGACAATCATGTTAACCCGTCTCAAAAATAAAACAAATTAAACTCATATTATTCTGAAAAACTTTTGCTTTTATTACCCTGTATGTCTTTTTTTGTTCATGGAAACTCACATGGAACAAATTTTTTAAAATGATATTATCATGCCCACATGAAAAAAATACTTCAGTTTACTATAGAATACTACATTACTTACTATATATTTGTATAGTGAACTCTAGTATACTGTAGAATACTATACTACAGAATGTAGAATCCCTCGCTCATGTGTAGTACTTACTATAGAATGTTGAAGTATAAGGAAAAATACTATGCTAAATACTACAGTAGATATCTGCCAAAAAAAGACTGTAGTGTCCACTAAGACACTGCTATAGTAAAAACCACAGTGTCTATTTAATTTGCATATGCCCTGCTCATTCAACTCGCCATATCACAATTTGTCACATTGTGTTCCCTACAGCTTCTAGAAAATAGCAGAAGCTCTGAAATCAGAAAATGTGCCCTTTTAGTATTTCTCTGGTAGGTTTCCTGATATGTCTGCAATAACACTACAGTAAATACTACAATATACTACAGTCTGCAAAAACACTACAGTATATTACAGTCCCCAAAAATGCTACAGTAGAGACCACTACAGTACTACTACTACTACAAATACTACTACAATTTGCAATAAACATTACATTATATGACAGTTATTTTACTACAGTATTTATACTATAGTTAACTATAATACTATAGCATACTACAGTCTTTAGTCTGCAAAAACACTACACTACAGTGTGCGAGGGCCAGTAGGAGGCACCCTTTCCTCTGATCTAAAAAAAATATCCAATGCCCCAGGGAAGTGATTAGGGACATTGCCCTGTGTTGGGTGTCGTCTTTCAGATGGGACATTAAAAGGGTGTCCTGACTCTGGTCACTAAAGATCCCATGGCACTTATCATAAGAGTAGGGGTGTTAACCCCTGTGTCCTGGCTAAATTCCCAATCTAACCCTCATAACATCACGGTCACCTAATTATCCCCAGTTTACAATTGGCTCATTCATCCCCACTCCTCTCCCCTGTAACTATTCTCTAGGTCGTTGCTGTAAATGAGAATGTGTTCTCAGTCAACTTAACTGGTAAAGTAAGGGTTAAATAATAGTATTTATACCATAGTATACTATGATATTTTTTTAAGTGGGTGGAAGTGGCATTCATAGTAGTCTATGTGCTGTCAAATATTTCAGACACCATTTTCAGAGACTGTTGTGATCAAAAGATGACTTTGGGAGCTTTTCATGTCTCTCAATTAATCCACTGGGCCAGCAGCTGTAATGCTCATCGTCGTAAGGAAGAGTGAACCAAAGCTCAGCGTGGAAAGTGTTCATGATCTTTATTGTCAAGAATCACTCAAACAAAAATAACGAATACAAAAACGAAAGCGAACAGTTCCGTCAGATGTTGCTTCAATATATCCACATAAGTTTCCTACCTCATGATGCCATCTATTTTGTGAAGTGCACCAGTCCCTCCTTCAGCAAAGCACCCCCACAACATGATGCTGCCACCCCCGTGCTTCAGGGTTGGGATGGTGTTCTTCGGCTTGCAAGCGTCCCCCTTTTTCCTCCAAACATAACGATGGTCATTATGGCCAAACAGTTGTATTTTTGTTTCCTCAGAACAGAGGACATTTCTCCAAAAAGTGCGATCTTTGTCCTCATGTGCAGTTGCAAACCGTAGTCTGGCTTTTTTTATGGCCGTTTTGGAGCAGTGGCTTCTTCCTTGCTGAGCGCCCTTTCAGGTTATGTCGATATGGACTCGTTTTACTGTGGATAAAAATACTTTTGTACCTGTTTTCTCCAGCATCTTCACATGGTCCTTTGCTGTTGATCTGAGATTGATTTGCACTTGTCGCACTAAAGTACGTTAATCTCTAGGAGACAGAATGTGTCTCCTTCCTGAGCGGTATGACGGCTGCGTGGTCCCATGGTGTTTATACTTGCGTACTATTGTTTGTACAGATGAACGTAGTACCTTCAGGCATTTGGAAATTGCTCCCAAGGATGAACCAGACTTGTGGAGGTCTACAATTTTTTTTCTGAGGTCTTGGCTAATTTCTTTTGATTTTCCGATGATGTCAAGCAAAGAGGCACTGAGTTTGAAGGTAGGCCTTGAAATACCAGAAGCTATCAGAAGCTTCTAAAGCCATAACATAATTTTCTAAGCTGTTTAAAGGCACAGTCAACTTAGTGTATGTAAACTTCTGACCCACTGGAATTGTGATACAGTAAATTATAAGTGAAATAATCTGTCTGTAAACAATTGTTGGAAAAATGACTTGTGTCATGCACAAAGTAAATGTCCTAACCGACTTGCCAAAACTATAGTTTGTTAACAAGAAATTTGTGGAGTGGTTGAAAAATGAGTTTTAATGACTCCAACCTAAGTGTATGTAAACTTCCGACTTCAACTGTATGCCTCATAAACAATGAAACATTATAACAAAGGGCTGCATTCAATTAAAAATTCACCATGACACCTTTGAAGCTTGTATTCTCTTATGTAATTCATTAGTGTCCATCAATCTTTATGAAAGTAGATATCATACAGTATCAATACCTGTGACAGCTCTTTTATAGTCAAATGATTGCAGGAGTTTCCCATTCTGCTTTGTTACTGTGCTCTCCTGTCTGTCATCAGGTAATGTGGAGCTGATTAATAGCCAAGAAGGAGAGCTGTTACCTAAAGAAATCTTGGAATTACAAGATGTACTGTTATCCTAATCAACCTCACTGCAGGGGGACAATGCTGCATGCTCTACCAGCTCTCACAGTCTCACGTCAGAATCAGACGTTCTTCCATGTTTATCAAACGTCAACTTTCGACGTTGTTCCAAATGTCAAATTCCCAAGTGTTTCAGGTTAGGTTTAGGCGTTAACTCCAAATGTTTAAGGTTAGGATTAAGCTCAGGCATTAACTCCAAATGTTTACGTTTAGGATTAAGTTCAGGCATTAACTCCAAATTCTTAAGGTTAGGAATGAACTCTGAATGGTCAAGGTTTGGGATAGGCTTAAAAAAATTACTCAAAAACAACTTTCTATCACTGGGTTCAAACATCTTTCACAAGAGGCAAGATGTTAACGCCCTAGCAAAACCAAAACTTTCTTGAAGGTAACAGCACTCACTGCACCTGGTGGTTGGTTTCTACATCATCTCCCTACGTCCACAGATATAGATGGACGTCGAATACTGACTTGTATCACGATTGAACTGGCTGGCGGGCTAGTGTTTCATCACAATGTGTTGCAGTCACACATAGCAAAACACAGGGAGAACCCCATACTGAGCTCGTATTCCCAGTATGTGCTGGAGCATTCTAATACTGGACAAAAACAGTCTGAATAATTAAGTGAATCAATATTATTTCCTGCAATTTGTTTTGCTTAGTCTAAAGACGGACTGCCAAGAGGTGTCAGAGCAACAGGTTTCATTTGGGACTGTTAGAACAAGCATTGGTAGTGCTGCAGGCCCTGGATGTTCTTATTGGCTGCAGAAGCCAGTAGAAGCAGTGAAGTAGCAACAGCTTGAAATAAAGAGAGCGGCAACTCGTCTGTCAAAGACCAACCAAGCCTCCAGAGTACACCCTGTAAGAGTACACCCTGTGATTCCAGCTTTCTTAAGGTAATAGCTCTCTTTCTTGGCTATTAATCAAGGCCAACATCAGGTAGTGCAGCAGATGGCATCTCAGTGACATCAATAATTTAAAGCCAATTTTCTCCACTGCCTTTTGCATGAAGCGATTCCTTAATAACTCCCAGGGCTCTAAAGGCACACAATGTTGATATCCACTAAAGTGGTTGCAAGATGACATACTATATGCCAATGTCTCGAGCCTTTACCTGTATTAGCTGGCCGATATTGACGTATGTAGCGCATCTCCACTTTCTTTCAGCATCTCCACTTTGGCAAAAAAGGTAGTTGTATAATTACAAACAGTGTCTTGCAGGACTCAGTATTTGGAATTGTAAGAGTTGTTGCCGTGTCCCTTTCTCTGCGAACAAAGCCCTGTCCTCAAACGTTTCCATCAAAAGGTGCAGAGTTATGGGCAAAGACACAAAACATCCACATCAAAAGTAGTGCACTGGGCCTTTACTAGTCCTGAAGTACCGGACCGATATAGACATTGGTTAAAAAAAAACGTGGCACCCACACCCCCAAAATACTTCCTGGGGCTATGGACACACCACTGCAAAGTGACAATGGAGCTGATGAATAAATTGAGCTAAGATTGTATATTGTGAGGCTCAAGGCCCGCTCTCGTTAGCTTGGCCAAAAAAAGTTGAGCATCTATATCAGAGAAATCAGACAAAAGTGCACCTTCATTACAGCTCACAGAATATCACTGTCTCCTTTGCCATTGTGATCGTAACATTGGCTATTCATCTGCAGTTTAGGAAGAACATTCAATCAGTGATATGCAATTTACAGCACATAGAATACCACAGTATGCTTTGCCATTGTATTTGTAATATCGGCTAGCATATTCAAAATATATTATAATATACATTCCATTTAGTCATCTGCACTAGGTAGAGCGTGCAATCATTGACGCAATCACTGACGCAATCAATTTGATTAATCCTTAAGAGTCTATTGACTCTTTATTATCTAAGTAGCATAATAAAGAGATCCCCATCAAAGTCAGTCAATTTAAGCAGCATTTATTTATCTTTGATGATTTTTCACACTAAAAATCGAATCAGTCTCTGAAGCTACGCAAACTGTTGCACCTGGGTAGGAGAACTGGTTGACGATTTACTGTAGAGTACGATTTACTTTACTCTCTGCTGGAGAGTCATCAAGGACATATTAGAGAATTTTGTATCAGGTCAGAGCAATTAGACAACTCTATCTAACACCCAACAGACAACACTGTCTGAATTCAGATACTTGTGTTTCCATGACAACTAGGAGAAAGACAGGATGTGATTTGTGTATTTATTGGAAGCTGGGACTGATCCCTATATTCCCGATCTAGGGAATAAACATGACTGATCCCTATATTCCCGATCAAGGGAATAAACATGACTGATCCCTATATTCCCAATCTAGGGAATAAACATGACTGATCCAATTGTGACTATTCCTGATTTAAGGCTGAGATCCGCAATAGGCGAAACAGCACCACTGGCTGACCCAGGGGAATTTGTTATTGTTTTTGTTTGGAGGAATTGAGCATCCAGCATCATGGTAACAAACACAATTTTACTATATACTCTGCTTTTCTATCTCTGGTGCAATGATGAGCAATGATGTCTGAGGGGAAAAAAGCAGTGTTTATTGTTTGAAGTAACGTCTTTGTTGTTAGAACAATATTGGCATATCAACTATTTTCAATTACTATTTAATTACTATTTAACTATGAAATCTACATAAAAATGAAGGCGGACATAGTAATTGGAGTGTATATTGAAAGTCTAGAGGGTAAATCTGAAACTGCACCCTATTATCACAGGACAATTTAAGAGATAGGGTGTCATTTCAGATGCTGCCTATGCTATCTCATCCTAGTGCCACTTCCAATTTACAGCACTTTTAACAGAGTGGTTGTTGCAATTCTGGAGAGAACTGATTAACTAGGCAAGTCAGTTAAGAACAAATTCATATTTACTATGACGGCCTACACCGGCCAAACCCGGATGTAGCTGGGCCAATTGTGCACCGCCCTATCACGGCAGGTTGTGGTACAGCCTACAGACTCTACCAGAATGATTTAGGATAATATGTTCAGTGGTGTCAGAGGATTCCTGTGACTCAATTTTCATGTAACCCATCTAACATCTTCAATGTAACCAAATAGTGTCAAATGTGTTTCTCTTTCCATGCTTCAGTGGTCCTATATCTTCTTCTAACACTTACAATTTCTGGGTGAGAGTGTGAGGTTAGCTCCTAAATGAAATCACATGATCTGAGCTGACACTGCTGTTGACCTCAGTGGACACAGGTTCAGCTACATTCCAAATGGGAAGAAACGCAATGAGAACTACATCAGGACAGAATTCTCATGAGACGATTATCTGTCTCACAATTCTACTGTACAACATTTGAAGACAGAAATTGTGACCATTCGTTTATGTTATTCAACCTTTCTTTACCCAGTCAATTGAGAACTCATATGCAGCAAGTTTCGAGGTGCTTGCCAAGGTACTGCACAATATACACTGAGGTGGAAAGAGGTAATCAGCCTCTGCGTTTTCGTCACATGTTCTGTTGTAGATTGGAGCAGGTATTCCTCTAACTGGCCTGTCCTAATCAAAGCAGCTACTACTTCAACTTCCTGTGATTTCATCATGATGGGAGAGAGGATCTCCCTCTAATCACCACAGTGTTCTGGAAAATAGCCCCAATCATGAGCCAAAATATACCTTTCTATGGGTTATACAATGACTGTGATGAGGATCATTTTCAGCCTGCTTTTAAAAAATGTCTCTGAACAGAATCCTCTGACATGTCTGCTTTAATGGTATTATGGACATGAAAGGTTGAGTCTCATTAGTTGTAATGTACCTCAACTGGCTAATCGACAGAGAATGTTTATCCCGGTCTAATTATTCTCATCTATTTTAGTGTTAGTGTGTTGACGTTGACTGGAACTAAAATAGTGAGAAGTATCATGTCAACCACTGGACAAATCAAAAAATGTATTGTGATTATTTTCCTGTTTGATATTACTGCATACAAGCAGGCACAGATCTGCAGATTGCAACCATACAGTACTGGAATAAAATTAGCTGATTAATAAGGATTTACAGTACATACAGTACCTCTAACTACTCTGAAAGATTGGCTCCTCTTAACCCCATCATTAGAGTGAGTATTATATGAGATGAGAACCTATGGGAGGTTGAAAGTTTAGGGAAGAAATAGAAGGTTGGAATAAATCCCATATATGCTGTATCGCAGTGCTTTTGACAACGAGTGGGTACTTCATGTTAATTCGATTACACAACACATGAATGTCAGAAGAACATCTCACTGATTGCTGTGCTCTTGATGCCAAATCAATCTGAAGTGTCAGATAAATCCAGTACGAAGCATAAAGTGCTAACGATCTGATCAGTGTCCTGTGAAAATGAGCCTTCTTTGGTTGCTATGGGAACCTGCCCATGAAATAACCTAGGAGGCATTTCAGAATGCTGATTTACTGTACCTTGCCGCACAACTTCATAAGCCATGGGCACTTTGATAATACTTTAGTGTTTTCTTCCCCCACCCACAGACACCCATCTTACCATTCACTAAATACATCATGATGCAATGTACTGCAAAGCTGCCCACAACATGTTGACTTATCATTGAAAAGCTCTTTGCAGCCAACAAAAGCTTCCCAAGGCAACCTTGAGTCATACGTTGAATTGTACCGTATGACGTTTCTTTCTGAATATTGTAACAATGCTTAACAACAATACGCTCTGAAATCTCAAGAAGTGTAATGACAAAGTACCACTTATGCCATCGCTATTCAAATGCAGTATGAACCCCATAGAGTCGATGTCCGCACCCCACTGTGGAAATCTAATTAGCATAAACATCTGTCAGTTTAAGCTAGAGATGTCAGATTTGTTGCATTGGATGCGTCTCAATCCACCACATCCGACGATGTCGCACTTCCGCATCTGTGGTGAAAGGTGACAGAGCTAGAGCGGTGTTTGTCAGACCACGAGACATCCCGAAAATCTGTCTTCTCACCAAATCGTCTGTAGTGTCAGAATTGTTTGGCCTACAAACTATTCTGGTAAGGTGAAACCCTCACAAACACGTACACATCGGTTGTTTTCCTCTAGGACACCCAAAGGCCTCACAAAACTCCTCTGAAGGTCCCCAATACCATTTGAAAAATGAATGGAAGTACATGCAGTGCCTTTGGAAAGTATTCAGACCCCTTGAGTATTCAGACCACTTTTCCACATTTTGTTAAATTGGAGCCTTATTCGTAAATTGATTAAATAAATAAAAACTCCTCAGCAATCTGCACACAATACCCCATAATGAGAAAGCGAAAACTGTTTTTTAGACATTTTTGCAAATTTATTAAACGCTTACCTTACTTACGTAAGTATTCAGACCTTTTGCTATGAGACTCTAAATTGAGCTCAGGTGCATCCTGTTTCCATTGATCATCCTTGAGATGTTTCAACAACTTGATTGGAGTCCACCTGTGGTAAATTTAATTGATTGGACATGATTTGGAATGGTACACATGTGTCTATATAAGGTCCCACATTTGACAGTGCATGTCAGA
The DNA here is from genome assembly GCF_045791955.1 of Oncorhynchus clarkii lewisi. Lineage (NCBI taxonomy): Eukaryota > Metazoa > Chordata > Actinopteri > Salmoniformes > Salmonidae > Oncorhynchus > Oncorhynchus clarkii. The sequence continues at coordinate 72,902,990 of NC_092158.1, forward strand.
GCAAAAACCAAGCCACGAGAAAAAAGGAATTGTCCGTAGAGCACCGAGTCAGGATTGTATAGAGGAACATATCTCGAGAAGGGTACCAAAAATGGTAGAAGTTTGGAACCACCAAGGATCTTCCAAGAGCTGGCCGCCCGGCCAAACTGAGCAATCAGGGGAGAAAGGCCTTGGTCAGGGAGGTGACCAAGAACCCGATGGTCACTCTGACAGAACTCCAGAGTTCCTCTGTGGCGATGGGAGAACCTTCCAGAAGGACAACCATCTCTGCACCACTCCACCAATCAGGCCTTTATAGTAGAGTAGCCAGACAGAGCCACTCCTCAGTAAAAGGCACATGACAGCCCACTTGGAGTTTGCCAAAAGGCACCTAAAGACTCTCAGACCATGAGAAACAAGATTCTCTGGTCTGATGAAACCAAGATTGAGCTTTTTGGCCTGAATGCCAAGCGTCACGTCTGGAGGAAACGTGGCAGCATCCCTATGGGGAAGCGTGGGGGTGGCAGCGTAACGCTATGGGGATGTTTTTCAGCGGCAGGAACTGGGAGACTAGTCAGGATAGAGGCATAGATGAACTGAACAAAGTACAGAGAGATCCTTGATGAAAACCTGCTCCAGAGCGCTCAGGACCTCAGACTAGGGTGAAGGTTCACCTTCCAACAGGACAACGAACCCAAGCACACAGCCAAGACAACGCAGGAGTGGCTTCGGGACAAGTCTCTGAATGTCCTTGAGTGGCCCAGCCAGAGCCGGACTTGAACCCGATCGAACATCTCTGGAGAGACCTGAAAATAGCTGTGCAGACCTGACAGAGCTTCAGAGGATATGCAGAGAGGAATGGGATAAACTCTCTAAATACAGGTGTGCCAAGCTTGTAGCATTCAACCCAAGAAGACTTGAGGCTGTAATCGCTGCCAAAGGTGCTTCAACAAAGTACTGAGTAAAGGGTCTGAATACTTATGTAAATGTGATATTTCAGTTTTAGATTTTTAATAAATTTGCAAAAATGTCTAAAAACCTGTTTTTGCTTCGTCATTATGGGGTATTATGTGTAGGTTGATGAGGAAAATAAACAATATAATACATTTTAGAATAAGGCTGTAACGTAACAAAATGTGGAAAAAGTCAAGCTGTCTGAATACTTTCCGAAGGCACTGTATTGATATGGAACCTGTTTAATACCAAAAATAAGGGATTAAATACATGTCAAAAAATGTAACAAATGTTTCCTGATCATTCTTATATCTCTCAGGACAGGCACTTCGAGATCAAACTTCCTTTTGATATTTTAGGGGACTATCTGTTTTTCCATGTAGTGAATCTGTTATTCAATGTGCTTGTATGGGTTAATAGCAGTAAAGCCAAATAAAATGTTTTATCACCGCCAAAAAACTCTATACTTCAAAAGGGTCTTAAAATTCAAAATCAAATAGAAAAATAATCCTTAATATGACCTTCTTAAAACAATTCCATATAGCTTACTGTAATGCTAAATGAAATGTTTAATCAAATAATAGTTTTTTGGGGGGGATACTTCAAGGTGGTCTAAAAATTCTAAATCAAATAGCAAAATTATCCTTGGTATGACCTCCTTAAAACAATTCCATGCAGCTCAGTAGTAAATTGTTGAGCTAGCTAACTAGCAGATTTACATCAACAATCAGCTGATAGCCCACCCTCTTTTCCCAATGTCAATCATGTCTTTAAGATGCACTGTGCCAACTACCACTAGGCTACCTGCCAACTACCGCTATGCTACCTGCCAACTACCGCTAGGCTACCTGTCAACTACCGCTAGGCTACCTGCCAACTACCGCTAGGCTACCTGCCAACTACTGCTAGGCTACCTGCCAACTACTGCAAGGCTACCTGTCACCTTCTTACAATTTGTGATTGTAAGAAGTGAGTGTGTGTTGTGTGTATCAATTAGTGAGTGTGTGTTGTAGTAATAAATAGGCCTAATGCTAAAAACAACATTTTTATATATGAACTATGAATATTAACAACCAAAAAATCTAGCAAAGGGAGGAGGGGGAGAGGGGAGGGATGCCTCTTGGGTGGCTTTTTTTCCATTTTGAGCACCTGCCCCCTGAAAGGTCTGTGCACGGCTCTGGTAATATATTATGGTGTATTGTAACTGAGGACAGAAAGCTCCGGAGCGCTCAGACCAAGCATAAAGTGGTGCTGAGGTAATAAAAGGTCAATACCGTGAGCCTCATGTGAGTTTTCCTCTGAGGTTTTCCTCATCTATCTCCTCACTGTAATCTCCCTGAAATTGTCTGGTTACTTCCTCCGTACGCATTGTATTCCCTAACCGTACAGAATAAAGTACAAAAATGTATCACAAAAAATCATAATGGCAGACGTTATTTTAAAATTATAATTTGCTAAATTGTTATTGCTTAGTAATTACAATACATTTGTTTCTTTGTATCATTAATTATAATCCCAGCTAATTACCAATGAATTACTTGAAGGAAGCACCAGAAGGAGTATGCATTTTGACCACACCATTCTCTAGTAAATACCAAGGACGTACCAGCTGGAACAACACGTCTTTAAATGGCCATTGCAGTCAAAAACGTGATTTTCCTGTATTATATACATAATTCCACACTATGAGGTTGGAATAATACTGTGAAATTGTGAAAATTATAATAGCCTTTTAGTGTAAGAGCTGTTTTAAAAGAGCCTGAAATTTCAGCCTGTTTTGGTGGGATGGAGTTATCAAAAGACTGTCCTATCAAAAGTATTGTTAGAGAAATTGCTGTTTGCTAATCTTTGCTAAGAAGCTATGTTTGTTTATTTTTGACCATTTTCATTGAAAACAATCACAGTAAGGTACTTAATGGTTACCCAGAAATGATTTCATATTGAGATATACTGTAAATGGCTACATTGGACCTTTAAAGCAACTCTTGAGCACAGGGTATGCTCAAATATGCATACTTCACAGTATTTGTATGCAAGAGCATTAAGCCTCCTTCTCAACTGGTTAAGAGGCGGCTTTGGGAGGTCAAGCTTTAATTCCTGTTCAGCTGAATAATTGCCCACTTAGATGTGCTTAATGTGCTGTTGTCATTATTACAAAAAAACTATAATACTATTTTTGTAATGCATAATAACACACACCAAGCCAACTGTGTGTAATTACGAGCTGGTTGTGAGTGTTTCTTAGTTTAGTTTAGTTTAGTTTCTTAGGCTACAAGGTGTGAGTAATTCATTATGTTTTCAAAATCTTGTTGGAAGTAAAAACAGAGCAAAATGTTAGGAAGATTGGAGACTGAACTCTACAAACAGATTTATACATCTAAGGCTAATGTAATGGGTTATTTAGATTAAGAAAGCCCGTACGGATTACGGAATATCAATATCATGTCACCCTAGATGTAAACACTCACAGGGCAGACAGACACGCATACATGCATTGACGAAAGAACACACAACACAAATGTATTTGAACAAATCATTGAAATGTAATATATGCTGCTTTATCAAACTGCAGTATCTGGTAATCCAAAAGGGTTATGTTTAGAAAAGCATAAAGCATAAAGCATAAGCCATATTCCCTAACGTTGCAACTTGATCTCACAACCAAACAATTCATATAACACCCCTTTCTGAGTTCACGAGTTCAAAGCCCCTAAAGACAAGCACTCCCAACACATTAGTGAGAACAATCCAAGAGAGCTGTATTGAGCTACTGTTCACAATAAGCTACCAGTCAAAGTTGCCATAATGATGCATTTATGGAAGACTTTGCACCACAATTAATAGCTGATGAGTTCCAGCCGTAGTCTGGGTCCAGCAGGGGCTTGACTGATTGACAATATTACTTGAGGTTATTCCTTTATCCTACCAGCTGATAATAAATAGTGGTTGTTATGCCTTGCTCCAGTACGGACGGTAGTGTGTAAAACACAATGCACCTCTTCTGCAGTGAAGTGTGAACATTCAATTAAATGTGGAGGAAGAGCTTTTGTGAGAGGGGGAAAGGGAAGGGTTGAACAGAGAGAGAGAGAGAGAGAGAGAGAGAGAGAGAGACAGAGACAGAGAGAGAGAGGGAGGGAGAGGAAGAGAGGGAGAGAGAGATCCAGGCAGAATATCAATGTGCAACGGAGGAGAGGGAGGAGAGAGAGAGCTCAGGCTATGGAGCAGATATTAGCATGAGCAGCATTGTTTTTCTGTTGAGGGTAGCAGGACACAACAAACATAAACAGGACATTTGAACAACGGATATATCGTTTGCCAGTAATCCTGGTAAGTAAAAATCACCCTAAATGCATCTACTTCTAATTTGCATGATGTGTCTACATTCATACACAAACACCTTCAAATATTTATAAAGCAATTATTCTAAAGGTTTCACATGCATTTACCATGTACCATATTATGTTGTGAGGAGGTGTATAACAGCCGACCACTGAAATGTGGGATGCTAGATGGAAATGAACTACTCTTACTGTTGCAATGAGAATGGGCTTCAGAAGTTTGGTTCCATGTTGTCTGTGTCTTCACATTCATTTAGTTTAATTACATTTGTTCATTATAAACATATTTATTCCACTGAGCTACACTCGCCGGACAATTTATTAGCTACACCCATCTGGTACCGGGTCGGACCCCCTTTGCCTCCAGAACAGCCTGAATTCTTTGGGGAATTCTACAAGGTGTCAGAAACGTTGCACAGGGATGTTGGTCCATGCTGATTTGATGGCATCAAGCAGTTGCTGCAGATTGGCCAGCGGTACATTTATGCTGCGAATAGCCCATTCCATCTCATCCCAAAGATGCTCTATTGGGTTGAGCTCTGGGGACTGTGCAGGCCACTCAAATAAACTGGACTCACTGTCATGTTCCAAGCAACGTATTTCCACTCCTCAGTTGTTCAGTGTTGGTGATCACATGTCCACTGGAGCGGCTTCTTCTTGTTTTTAGCTGAGTGGAACCCGGTGTGGTCAACTGCTGCAATAGCCCATCCATGACAAGGAGAAGCAGAAAATCGTATGTTTATTTTTCATATCCCGTCATTTTCCCTCCTCTTATTTTCCATCACTACTGTAATTCCAAACAAAACCATCATTATGACTCAAGACGAGAGGCAAATTCTGCATCCTCTCCAACTGTTGGTTCACACAAGCTAAGGGATTAGCTCGATAGCTCTTCTAGCTCGTCCTCTCTGCCTGCCTCTCAGGCTGGCTGTCATGCTGCTCTTCCTGTCTGCCAGCTCCTGGTACTCAACAGACATCCCACTGCAAAACTCAAATGACATGTATGTCAAGATTGTTTCCCCCTGAGAGTTCAGCTTGCTGAGGGTGAGGAGAGTCTGGGCTCTGACTCTTGACAACAGGAGTGATGAGACGCATCTTGGAAATGGAATATAGACAGTAGCAGTACAGCTAAAGTGGTAGGCTAGAGAGCATTGATTTAAATACCAGAACTACTTACTTATTGTCTCATACAACTCCATTGAGGATACCTCAGAGTTTATTAAAAAAGAATTGGTGTATTTCACATAACCACCCTTCCTCTTTTGGTAATAGGCCATTAGCCACAGAGTTTGCTTTTTCATTATTATTCAAGGTCACATATTGGCAATATGTGAGGAACAGTGGGCGAAGGCAGCCTACTGATTACGAATGTGACGTTGTGTTAGGAAAATCTATATATTCAATTTAATCCTGTTCTCCAAAAACCTCATTTACATTAAAAAGGCACAACACTGTACATGTTGTTGTGGTACCACAGCAACAGCAAAGTAGAATGTGATGTAAAATTCCTTTTTTTTGTATTTGATTATTGAAGATTTTTAGGTATGTTTGTATGTGCTCATTCCACTATGTTTGCTTCTTTGTGTTTGTGTTCCCAGGTTAAGTCAGTGTTTGCCACTGTAATTTTAATCTCCCAGATATTCCAATTAGATTTCATATGGAGTCTGTAAGAGATTTAATAGGAGGTAGAAAGACAGTGTTTTTGAGAGAGACTGTTTCCCATTCCTACGAGCCAGAAAGCATTCAGTGAATGAGACATTTTAAAAGGGGTTTCCTGTATGCTGTGGTACTGCTCCAAGGCCTATATGAGAAATATGTAAGAACAGTCAACCATGGTAGTACATCGCCCCTGGAGCAAATTAGGGCACATCGACAGATTTTTCACCTTGTCGCCTCAGGTTTTCCGACCAGCAAACCTTTCGGTTACTGCCCCAACATGCTAACCGCTAGGCTACGTCAAATACCTGACTTTCAGCTGATGTCATAATAATTTGACAGTTAAAGCTTTCATGATCCCTATATTATCCCGGAGATCAAGCCAACGGTGTGCAATGTAAAAGGTGGGAAAGGCAGGATGCTGCACAATGACAAATCACCAGATGTACTTTCATATCACCCTTAATGTAGCATGACTTATGAACGATTTGGGAAGAATCTAAGTAGTTCGTTTTAAGACGATGTGAATGTGCTATAGAGCCTTTACAGTTTTTGTTATTTTAAAGTGGGACTTGCATCCTCTGCCACAAATATGTAAAACTGTAATAACAATAATGTCATATCAGATCAATCATGCGGAATCATGACAGCAGATGTTAGCTTGGCAACCGACTTAGCAGTCATGTCACAAACCTAATAGGATCCCTAGCCAATTAGTTGGCCGAAACAATGCTCTCTGTCATGGCAATTTAAAGTTGGTTACAGCAGCTGTTGTTTTGACATCTGACTTGTCATGTTCATGGTACGGTAGTGATCAGTCAGTCCTGTGCTGGATCAAGTCCAGTTTGGTTATGAGGAGTGATGGGTCTGGTGTAGGCTGATGGAGATCTATGAGGTGGAGGTATCTGGCGGTACAGCTCTGCTTTGAGAAATGTGTGTTTTCTAAGAGCTGTCAAATTTATCCTAGACAAGTACCATCCAAGCTAACAGATTTATTGTAACCTATTTTTCCTGTGGTTTAATATAACAAATCTCTGATAACAAGTAGGTTTTGGACCTCAGTGGAGGTAGAGAAAACTAGCTTAACTGAACCCTACACAATAACTGTAAAATCTACAACACCATCAATGTTTTACTCCTTTTATGATAGATCCCGATAGTGACATACTATATCTCAGAGGGGGGGGGGGGGGGGGGGGGGGATGCAAAAATATGAATTACAGTGAGTGAAATGGTGGATTGCACGAGCAGCTTCTGCTGTATTTTGGAGGATGAGCCATACTTTGTCCAGAGTGGCACTTACAGCAAGTGCCAATTTACCAACACTCATCGTTGATCCAACATGAACATTGAACAGGAAAAATAGAGTGAGAATGGTCCAATGACGTCAGTAGGCATGGTACTCATATATAGACTGATTTACTATCTGCATGGGGTTAGGAAGTACAGTATGTATTTTTATTTCTAGTTTAGTTCACAAATAAGATAATGACTGCAGAACTGTAGACTCAAACAAGCCTCCACTGTATAGGCCTACCTTAAGCTTTCATACAGTACAATGTAATCACTCTCATACTAACAAATCCATCTCTGCGTCATCTGTCATGATTTCATCGGAATCTGCATTTAAATAATATTAGTGATTGTGTATGTGTGTCATGTCATTTCAACCATTTCCATTCAAATGTGGACATCGTTGAAACGCTATTGAGGCACACTCCAAAGCCATTGCGCTGGCAGGTCTACTGTAATCAGATGTGATCTGATATCCTGATTTCATCAGCATGTAAAACTTGTTTCCCAAACTAATTTCTTTGTTTGTTGCCCTAGCACTATTACAGCTGATTCAAATAACCAAAGCTTAATGAGGACTTGATTATATCAGCTGTGTAGTGCTAGGGCAAAAACAAAAAGTGCACCCCTTGGGGTCCCCAGGACCGAGTTTGGGAAACTCCAAGTAAAACAATGACATCCCTGCGGATTTTGAAGTAAGCACTCCCAAAGATTTCTTGATTTACTTATTTCTATGCACATGATTTATTGAGACCTGTCCATCAGAAAGCAGCATCTCTCCCTACTCAATTTCTTACTAGACCTTGCTGCTGGCATGGCTTAGCAGCCAATGGATGTGTGCATCTTCATGCCATGCAAGAGGCTAACCAGGTCACTTTGGGTGGGAAGGCTACGGAAAAGACACAAGTGGAGTGGACAGGTCTGAGCATGCACCGGCTCCCTGTTATGAAAATACATGGTTGTCTTTTGTTTTCTTCTCCACAGCTCTGGTGATTGTTGACGTGGAAGAAAAAACAATTTCACCTTTTCCTATTCAATCGCCTGTTAGCACAAGAGCCTGATGACAATAGAGCTGTAGAGCTGGAGCGTTTCTCACACTGTGTACTGCATGCTGTGTTCTGTGTTGACTGATATATTCCCTTCCCCATAACTAGTGAAGCATTAGATTAGCTATCACACTTGCTATGGGTAGTGTTGTATATTGGGAGGAATTCTATCGGGTCGGCTTTGGTCTCACAATTCTTTCATCAGTCCCAGTGAAACCAGCATCAACAATTGTACATGATTAATTCGAAAATACCATGGAAGCATAGTCTGTTGGCTTTTCTGAACACCAGCCTTTGACTTCAAAACTATTTTATCTCTCAATTGCTGTGGAACCATCACTCATTTCTGCAATGTCACTGTGATTAGAGCATTACTAGGGTGACTCATGATTAAACCTATTAGGAGTACATTTTTATCCTCACAGTTGGAACACAATCCACCATTCTTGTAAAATAACACATCCAAATGGAAATAGTTGCTCAAATTTGCGCAATGTAGGGATTCAGGACATGAGACATAATAGAAATTGTAGTGTTATGAGAACCAGAAATATTTAATGAACTTTCCTACCTATCCTCGTGGTTTGAACATTTGAATTAATTGGTTTTAAAACATTTGTGAATCCATACGTTCAACAATGATCCGTCTTGTGTTCCCTAAAGTCCCTGTAGCCCCATTGCAGTCATAATTCAGCAGCATTAAACACATCATGTACTTCTCTTATTCTTTTACAGAACTTATAAAGTACTCCCAAAATGTCAGATCTGGAAGACTTCAGCAAAACAGCAGGGCACTGGAACACATCGGACAGCTACCAGCTGAATCCCACCAGTGTGATCGTGCCCGTGGTGTTCTCGCTCATATTCCTGCTGGGGACCATTGGGAACAGTCTGGTTCTGGCCGTCCTCCTCCGCAGTGGCCAGGTGGGATACAACACCACCAACCTGTTCATCCTCAACCTCAGCGTGGCCGACTTCTTCTTCATCATCTTCTGCGTGCCTTTCCAAGCCACAATCTATTCCCTGGAGGGCTGGGTGTTCGGCTCCTTCATGTGCAAGGTGGTCCACTTCTTCATCAACCTCACCATGTACGCCAGCAGCTTCACGCTTGCCGCCGTCTCTGTCGACAGGTATGTACGCTGTAGCTCTTGTTCGCTAATGTCTCATTTTACGTTAAAATGTCAAAACATTAAAATACTCTATACAAATATTTCTACATGTATACAGATTCCATAAGAATATCTTTATTCTAATTTTGGCTTAGTACTTCTTTATGGCTCATAACAAGGAGCTGATAGGAATAGACTTAACTTGTGAAATATTTTGTCATTTTTATTCGGCTGAGTTCTAACCTGCACATAACCTGTGCAGCATCTCTGAAGGTTGATGCCAATTAAAGTACAGAGTTCAAGGTCACTATTTCCCTCACCTCATTAAAGTCCAGCACACTTCCTCTCTATACAAGCGCCCAATGCTCTCTCTACAGAAGAGGATGGACGCTCATTTAGCAAAGCACACGGCAGTAACCTATACTGTAGTCATCCATTGGTCATTATTACAAAACAGCCTTGACATTTTCACAGAGCATAGGGAGATGCTAATCAGGTATTTATTTTTTGGCAACCCTGTTGGTCATGTTAATGAAACCCAGTATTCATGTGATCAAGGGAAGGGCATTTTATCTGTATTAAAATGTGGAAATGAAAGAGTAGGTCTTGACCTGAAATCGAGGCTGAATCTGTGATTGAGTACAGTAAAAGACCACTAATGTGTTATCCCTACATGAAATTGACATGTTCTTCTTTCCTGCATATATGGATGACTTTTATTCTGCAGGGCCCTCGCTATGCTCAGCCCAGTGAAAATAGCCGGTCTTTTTTCCCCCTACATTAAATAAGGGAGCAGAAACCCTGGTGTTGTTTACCTTTTGGAGGGGGACATTCATTTGATAGATGTCCTCTATGTGAACAATGAGCATCCACTCAGGCTACAGCTGAGACCTATGATACCCAGCAGCAATTATTTCACTGCCAGGTTGGGATGAACAATATACACACACACTGATTGCCCTTTCATGAGTTCCATTTGCAGCACCAATGTGCCGCTTTTCTATTAAACCCCAGAAGCAAGTGCTCATAATATTTGTATGTCTTTGTGCAAGCAACACAACAGTAAAAACAATTAATTCCATTTAGGAGGTGGAGTGTAATGAAATCCCAGTTGACTTGCAATTACACATATAAAGCAAACAGCATACAATGAGTGTACAAAACATTAGGAACATCTGCTCTTTCCATGAGCCTGACCAGGGGAATCCAAGTGAAAGCTATGATCCCTTCAATCAGTGTAGATGTAACGCAGGAGACAGGTTAAAGAAGGATTTTTAAGCCTAGAGACAATTGAGACGTGGATTGTATATGTGTGCCATTGAGGTTGAATAGGCAAGACAAATTATTTAAGTGCCTTCGAATGGGTACAGTGCCTTGCGAAAGTATTCGGCCCCCTTGAATTTTGCGACCTTTTGGCACATTTCAGGCTTCAAACATAAAGATATAAAACTGTATTTTTTTGTGAAGAATCAACAACAAGTGGGACACAATCATGAAGTGGAACGACATTTATTGGATATTTCAAACTTTTTTAACAAATCAAAAACTGAAAAATTGGGCGTGCAAAATTATTCAGCCCCTTTACTTTCAGTGCAGCAAACTCTCTCCAGAAGTTCAGTGAGGATCTCTGAATGATCCAATGTTGACCTAAATGACTAATGATGATAAATACAATCCACCTGTGTGTAATCAAGTCTCCGTATAAATGCACCTGCACTGTGATAGTCTCAGAGGTCCGTTAAAAGCGCAGAGAGCATCATGAAGAACAAGGAACATACCAGGCAGGTCCGAGATACTGTTGTGAAGAAGTTTAAAGCCGGATTTGGATACAAAAAGATTTCCCAAGCTTTAAACATCCCAAGGAGTACTGAATACTTTCGCAAGGCACTGTATGGTAGTAGGTGCCAGGTGCACCGGTTTGTGTCAAGAACTGCAATGCTGCTGGGTTTTTCATGCGCAACAGTTTCCCGTGTGTGTCAAGAATGGTCCATCACCCAAAGGACATCCAGCCAACTTGGCACAACTGTGGGGAGGATTGGAGTCAACATTGGCCAGCATACACCTTGTAGAGTCCGTATCCCGACGAATTGAGGTTATTCTGAGGGCAAAATGGTGGGTGGGGTAAAACTCAATATTAGGAAGGTGTTACTTAATGTTTTGTACACTCAGTTGATTCATGGCATTATGTTTTAATGGAATATGTAACTAAGTATTTCTGTTTGGTATAGGTATCTGGCCATTCGCTACCCTCTTCGCTCTAGAGAGTTGAGAACGCCCTGTAATGCCGTGGTTGCCATGGTAGTCATCTGGGGACTATCATTGATCTTCGCAGGACCGTATTTGAGCTACTACGACCTCATAGATTACGCCAACAGTAACGTTTGTGTTCCAGGTTGGGAGGAGTACAACCGCAAGGTGCTGGACACGTGCACCTTTGTGTTTGGTTATGTGATCCCTGTGCTCATCGTGAGCCTGTCCTACACCAGAACCATCAAGTACCTGTGGACTGCTGTGGACCCTCTGGACGGGATGTCAGAGTCCAAGAGGGCTAAGCGCAAAGTCACAAAAATGATCATCATCGTCACAGTGCTCTTCTGCATATGCTGGCTGCCCTATCATGTGGTGATCCTATGCTATCTGTACGGAAACTTCCCCTTCAACCAGACCACATACGCATTCAGGATCCTCTCTCACTGCATGGCCTACGCCAACTCCTGCCTCAACCCCATTGTGTACGCCTTGGTGTCCAAGCACTTTCGGAAAGGCTTCAAGAAGGTGTTCAGCTGCATTCTCAGTAAGAACGGCAGGAACAAAGTGCATGTGGTACATGTAGCCAACACAGTGCCTGGGTTCCAGGCGGGGTCCACAGAAGTGTCACAAATGAATGAGGACAATGTACGACAAAATGACTGTGAGATGAGCAGCCGGCCCATCGCCGAGCCGAGAGAAGCAACTATAAGCCATTTCCAGAAACAGTCTTGAAAGATGAGGCTTATGGTAAAGGACTGTGCATATTGCCTTATCACAAAGACTTTGTATTCCAACCTCAAAGGGAAACTCAATGATGACAGTATCTCGGTATTTGAGATGGTGACAAATGGGAATTTGATGAGAGGGTAAAGAGAGCATGATCCTTAAAAAAACAAACATGAGAATGGTTCAAATATATAATTATAAATTAGAATAGTAGTCATTTAATTTATGGGTTGCACCTATGTTTCATCACAATATTGGTTTGAACATTTGTTTTAGAACTGATGCCGACTGAGCATTCTACTCTATGCATTATCAATGAGCGCTGAGGAAGATATCATCAAGTGCATTACAATGGCTTGGAAATATAATTACATTTCAAAATGAGGCAAATAATTAGTAGGAAGACCTTTTGTCATCATTTTGATGTCATCAGATGGACTTGCAGAATAACGTTAGCTAGCAAGCTAAGATTGAGTGGAGATCACCGGATTTTAGCTAGCTAAGTTTAGCATTGCTAGCTATTTTTGACAAACTTTGCTAGTTAATGACAACAATACCCTCTGTCTAAAGTACATTTTATGAAATGATAATGATGGCAAAGTTGTTTCCTACTAAATATTTTCCTACTTTAGCAACGTCATTGTAATTTAGATGAAGCAGTCATTACCCTCCGTTCAGAATGACTGGGTTTATCACAACTTTTGGGCACCACTGTGGCAGAGGGCGGCTTGAGAATGCTCATAACAACGGCATGACGCGACCAAGTGATGTAGGTGCAACCTATGAATAGGATATGGGTTCAAATGTATTAGGCTGGTGGTGTTATCTTTTTGCTTTGCACATATTTGTATTTTCCGCATGATTCTCTCTGATGTTTACTGCACTCAGTCACTTAAGAGTTGTGTTGCTGTTGTAAATGCCATGCTGCTAACTATATTATCCTTTATGGCCTCTATTCACTTGTATTAGCTAATCTGTCTGTTAAACTCTATGAAGTCAACGTTCTCTGTTTCCTTTCTTCACTTTCCTGGTTTCCCCTTTTCTAGTCGAGTCTCCTTAAAAGCTTGTATACTACCTCAATGCTGTGTTAAACTACCCTCCCTCTCATTTAGAAATTCCAAGAAATGCAATTTTCCACCAGCAGGACTGATTTTCATGCAAAAGGCCAGAATAGAAAAGTATATATTTTATATTTAGAACTGCCCTTTATACCCGGTAATTTTATCAAAATGCAATGTGCTTTCTGTATTATTTGTTTTTGCCTTTGTGACACTTTCTTATGTCTGTCCTTTATGCTCTTCTCTAACTTGTTTATGTGTATTGGATGAGATGATGTATTTGGTTAAATATTGGCTCAACGTTTTAGAAGTGGATGTAAATATCAATGATCAAATAAAATGTTTTATGTTGCAGTACTTAATGCTATTATTGGTAACATATCTAACCCTAATCCAAGCTTCATGTGCACAACCCGGTTCAACCCTAAACCTAGACATATCCTTATGTAGTTTTTATGAAAGGTACGTTCATGTAAAGTAGCTATTCATAAGCAATTTGTTTAAACTAAGATGAGCAAATATTGTGTGTTCTAAACATTCAAGCTCTAACAGACCATGCTTTAAAAGCTCAATTGGTTCAGCTTACTAACAATTTTTCCAGTGAAAGAAATAGCTCGCCACCTCATGGGTATCTTAGCCCATATACTGTAGATGTTCAAGGTCTCTAACTCTCAGTATGACTAAGTAAAAGCAAATTCCGCCTGGGGGAATAGCAATTGCTTTCATGGGAATTGCTTTTTTATCCCTATATGGGATTTCAGTCCCTACATCAATATTCATAAGTACAGTATTGAGACGTTTAGAAAAGCAATAAGGAGTTGTAAGTCTCATTACAGCTCATTGTGTTCTTTGCTATGCTAGGTTTGGCAACATGCACATTACCCATCTAAAAGCCAGGATGGAGTATGTATCCTTTTCTTGTTCACACATGAATAATAGCAGGATACATACGTGACACACACTTCACATTAGAAACGCTTTGTGTGTTCGTTTTGAGAGCCTTCGTTAGTAAAAGGTAGTAGGACAACAATGCTCTAAAGTGGTCAGTTTCACACATCATCCATTCTGAAGGTTGGAAAATGAAATGAGCTCATCCGATCTCAATAGAAGACAGCAACTATTATCATGCCAAGAGTAGAACTAATTTACAATGCAAGAGGTGAGGAGCCTCAATTAGCTAAATCCCACTTCAGGTATACTGCATGTCTAATAAAATGACTATTATCATACTAACAGTCACAGGTTCAGTCTCACCCAATTCTCATGAAGCATTTTCTAAGACCTTTCTAGTCAGGCTCACCATCCTACACATTTTATAATTGTCTCTCCAAATGGTGGTTCGATACATCCACCAACTCCATTGATGGTATTCTTTCAATGGCAGGCAATAATTTCCCATGTTTCATTCACTGGCATTACAATGAGTACAGACAGTAAATATAATTATTGAACTACAGGCTCTCTGTTTGCACTGATATGATTACAGAAAGGCATTGTTTGTCTTGTGATTTTTTTGAGGATTTTTTAATGACGCTCTAAAAGGCTCAGTACTTGTTTCTGAATTGTCGTGGCAACCAATCAATAAGCCTGCAGCCTCCCTTGTCCTCAGAGCGCTTACCCTCATCTGTTTCACATGGCTGGAATGGAGTCAATGGAATGGTATCAACCACATGGAAACCACGTCTGATACCATTCCATTGACCCCACTTTAGCCATTATTATGAGCCGTCCTCCCCTCAGCAGCCTCCACTGATTTAGGCCTACCTGTTATTGGCAGATTGTTCCTTTTCCTCTAGGAAGTAACTCATACTGTAATAGAATATCAATGAAGCAGAGAGAGTGAGTGAGCGAGAAAGGGGAGAAAGAGGGAGCCCCCAGAGATTCTTACATCTCTGGAATTTGACCTGGGCAGCATTTGCATACAGGAGTTGCCTCTGCTTCACTTTGAAGGAGCTCCTGATTAAAAAATAAAACTTGTAAATAAGAAAGCCAAATGTAATTATCATGCAAAGACATTACAGAATGAGTCTGTCCAATGTGTGCTAAATGTAAGCAACGTTATGCATAAACACAGCATGATTATGACTCATCAGTGTATCATCATCATGGTGGGAGTGCATTCCTTAATGTAATCACGCTGTAAGGCATTTCAGCTTGAAATGTAGCATGTCACACCCAAAACCCAAAGCAAGCAATTAAGGCTGGGATGAAAGCTTTTATCTTGGCTCACAGTAATTGACTGTAACATCTGTCAAGTGTGCAGTGGTGGTACAAGATTTGAAGTTAAATAGAGAGTGGTTTGTCTCTACGGATTCGTCCCTGAGATGTGTTCTCTCACTCGTTCACTGTTAGGATAACTCTATTGTGCGGAAGATTTCCTCCATCCCAGAATGACGCAGCTCGGACACAATGTCCTGGATTTTTATATTGACAAAAGACAGAGATTGAAATCCATGTCCACCGCACCAGCTGAGTCAAGAATCAAGTGCCTTACTGTTTGACATTGTACCACTTCAATCTGTGGGCAGATGATACAACTACAATGAGTTATCTTTCAAAGAGAACTCCATTGGTAGCCTACAATGTCCATTATCCTTCAATATTACCAAATTAGAAGCAGGATAATGAACAATTAGTGACAAACAAATTAAATGTGTTCCGACAAACTGGGTAAATGTCTGTGCTTTAATTTTATGAACTGTTTTATTGCCTAGTAGAAGTAGAGCTTGAACATACTCTACCAGCAGGTCAATACTCCATCTAATTGTCTTTTTAATTGAAAAATACGTCATTGTCTCTCACCACGGAGAGTTACTAACTCCTCAAGACCGTTATTGCAGCACTTCCATGGACTGATAGATTTGAAAAGTTTTTATATCAGGCTACCCTTATTGCTTTAAGCCTCAGACACTTTTTTCTTGAAGAACAATTTAGTGGTTAGTGATGAATGGTTTCATTTGTACGGTTTCAGGCTTGTACTGAATTGAATCTGTTCTTATGTAACAGTCTCTCCTCTCTCAAGAGCATTACGGACTTGTATTAAGCTTGGGTGATAAAGTGTGGGCCAACTGGGTGGATAACAAATAATTACAAATATACCCTTAGTGTATATAGGGAATATGCTGTTAGATTAGATGGTATTGAATGTCCCATGATTAACTCTTGAAAGAAGACGTGAAATACGTAGTAATGTGTTGTAATTACTGATGATCCAAGGAAAAGTCATAGAGGTGAGTGGACAAACCATAACCTCCATTTCCCCCAGAACCCATCTGCAGTGTAGACACTTCCTGTGAAGATGATCATAACAGAGCTGAAAGTCTAGAGGAGTGGAGTGCTTTAGTCATGGCCTTGATGCTGTTAAAACCCCTCCATTCCCGAAATCCGGGGGTGTCAGGCAGCAGTAAACGTGATCTATGAGACTTCAGCCTCCGGTTGCTATGACTCAGGGTAGAATTAACTCGAAGAACAATTTGGAACATAAATAGACTACGTTTGAAAAAACTCACCCCAATTACTTCTTAGCATCATATAGACTGTTTAAAAAAAAAAAGCCTTTTTGCTTGATATGGATCTAAGAAAGTCAGGCAGAACAGAATACACACACACTTGCACAGACACACACACACTTTAATTCTCTAATATAAGGAACTTAATCATTTCCAACACTCAGCATGCAGTTAGCAAGCTCCCTTACTGCTTTTGATATATCCTATCTGGTATATGATCGTTTATAGCGGTCTTCACTTGGTCATTTTGTACATATGTATACATTCGATTTTCTGTAACTACTACATGTGTCTGTCTCATTGATATCAAATTATTAGAGGTTTTCAAGTTGTTTTTTGAAATAGGTCACTGTAATTATATCTACGACCACCGCGAGTCCTGCCAATAATGGATATATGAGCAGGTTTTCCAACAGTTTCCAACACAGGGCCTAATATTTCCACTCTGGTTGTGTCTGTTCATTAGTAATTCCAGCTCAGGACTGGTGTCTGCATAGGGGATGTAATACTCACCCACGGATTCCATTTATTATCCTCCTCGCTCCCTGCAAAAGAAGCCTTCTCCTACTGCAACAGATTTAGGCCTAATTAGAAAGGCACCAGGCATATAAATGTAGGATACATTTACAACTGAAAGGTTTCTCTGGGCAAGAGCGCTTGTTCAACCCAATATGTGAAATCAAACTGTGCTGTGGAAACATCCAACAACAATCCAACAAGAACTACATGGCTGGCTGAAGGAGGGAGCTTGAAGAATGTGCTTAGGCTTATGATGCTGCCAAGTGTGTCAAGGAAATACAGTATACTTAACCCCTACTTGCTGATAGTGGTGCTGTATGAGTCCCTCTTGACTTTCAAATATCTAGAATATTGAAGACATTAATAGGCAAGGCTGGCATGGACAGATCAGCTATTAAAGGGAAATCAATGATTGGGTCAAGAGAGGGTAATGCCAGGGAGTTGGAAATATGGTTTGAGATTGACAAAGCACCGTGAGGAAATGGCATAGAATTAGGAATTAGAATACTAGAATGGTCATGAAACCTTCTTATGATGATATAAAAGGTTGGCCATTTTGGTGGGGGAGTTGTTAAGCCATTGGTCAAACAGTGCTGTAATACGATATTAAATAAAACAATTAATTTGAAGATGACTGCCACAGTATGTTTGTTAGCTAGCTAGCCAGACAGTTTAAGTGGAATGATTCCCCCCAAAAATTCTAATGAACTGCCAATATGCCAACATTCCATACAAACAATGGAATCAATCCACAGCCATACACTGCTGAAATTAGTTCATAGGACTTAGAAAACTTGTAAATGGAACAAGTACCAATATTGTATCATAGTATAACACACAGCATTCCAAAAAAACAAACATTGAGACATTTATGGTCTGTTTACATACAGTTGAAGTCGGAAGTTTACATACACTTAGGTTGAAGTCATTAAAACTCATTTTTCAACCACTCCACAAATGTCTTGTTAACAAACTATAGTTTTGGAATCTACTATAGTTTCGGTCATTTACTTTGTGCATGACACAAGTAATTTTTCAACAATTGTTTACAGACAGATTATTTCACTTATAACTATCACAATTCCAGTGGGTCAAAAGTTCACATACACTCAATTGACTGTGCCTTTTAACAGCTTGAAAAATTCCAGAAAATTATGTCATGGCTTTAGAAGCTTCTGATAGGCTAATTGACATAATTTGAGTCAATTGGAGGTGTACCTAGGGATGTATTTCAAGGCCTACCTTCAAACGCAGCGCCTCCTTGCTTGACATCATGGAAAAATTAAAAGAAATCAGCCAAGACCTCAGACATTTTTTTGTAGACCTCCACAAGTCTGGTTCATCCTTGGGAGCAATTTCCAAACGCCTGCAGGTACCACGTTCATCTGGACAAACAATAGTATGCAAGTATAAACAACATGGGACCACACAGCCGTCATACCGCTCAGGAAGGAGACGCGTTCTGTCTCCTTACATACAGTCGGGAGGAACTATTGGATGTAAGAGCAACGTCAACTCACCAACATTACGACCAGGAATACGACTTTCCCGAAGCGGATCCTCTGTTTGGCCTACCACCCGGTACAATGGATCGGACCTCAGCCGGCGACCCAAAACAACGACGCCGTAGAAGGGGCAGACGGAGCGGTCTTCTGGTCAGCCTCCGTAGATGGGCACATCGGGCACCACTCCCGAGCATACTACTCGCCAATGTCCTGTCTCTTGACCCCAAGGTAGACGAAATCAAAGCAAGGGTAGCCTTCAAAAGAGACATCAGAGACTGTAACGTTCTTTGTTTCATGGAAACATGGCTCACTAGAGACACGCTATCCGAGTAGGTACAGCCACCTGGTTTCTCCACGCATCGCGCCGACAGAAACAAGCATCTCTCTGGTAAGAAGAAGGGTGGTAAGAAGAAGGGCGGGGGGTGTATGCCTTATGATTAACGAGACGTGGTGTGATCATAACAACATACAGGAACTCAAGTCCTTTTATTCACCTGACTTAGAATTCCTCACAATCAAATGCAGACCGAATTATCTACCAAGAGAATTATCTTCGATCATAATCACAGTCGTGTATATTCCCCCCCAAGCAGACACATCACGGCCCTGAAAGAACTATTACGACTCCTACCGAAGGTGGCTCCACTTCCTGTTTGGGTGGCATTACAGAACTTCATTTGACTCTATGTAAACTGGAAACCACATATCATGAGGCTGCTTTATTGTAGCTGGGGATTTTAACAAGGCTAATCTGAAAACAAGGCTCCCTAAATTCTATCAGCATATCGATTGTGCTACCAGAGCTGGCAAAACCCTAGACCATTGTTGTTCTAACTTCCACGACACATATAAGGCCCTCCCCCGCCCTCCCTTTGGAAAAGCTGACCACGACTCCATTTTGTTGCTCCCAGCCTATAGATGGAAACTAAAACAGGATGCACCCGCGCTCAGGTCTGTTCAACGCTGGTCCGACTAATCGGAATCCACGCTTCAAGATTGCTTTGATCACGTGGACTGGGATACGTTGATGTATACATTGATGTATACGCTGATTCGGTGAGCGAGTTTATCAGCAAGTGCATCAGTGATGTTGTACCCACAGCGTCTACTAAAACATTCCCCAACCAGAAACCGTGGATTGATGGCAGCATTCGCACAAAACTGAAAGCACGAACCACTGCTTTTAATCAGGGCAAGGTGACCGGAAACATGACTGAACAGTGTACAGTGTAGCTATTCCCTCCGCAAGGCAATCAAACAAGCTAAGCATCAGTATAGAGACAAAGTGGAGTCACAATTCAACGGCTCAGACACGAGAGGTATGTGGCAGGGTCTACAGTCAATCACGGACTACAAAATAAAAACCAGCCCCGTCGCGGACCACGATGTCTTGCTCCCAGACAGACTAAACAACTTTTTTGCACACTTTGAGGACAATACAGTGTCACTGACAAGGCCGGCTACCAAAACCTGCGGGCTCTCCTTCACTGTAGCCAACGTGAGTAAAACATTTAAACGTATTAACCCTCTCAAGAATGCAGGCCCAGATGGCCTTCCCCGGCCGCATCCTCAGAGCATGCGCAGACCAGCTGGCTGGTGTGTTTACAGACATATTCAATCAATCCTTATCCACGTCTGCTGTTCCCACATGCTTCAAGAGGGCCACCATTGTTCTTGTTCCCAAGAAAGCTAAGGTAACTGAGCTAAATGACTAAATAGCACTCACTTCCGTCATCATGAAGTGCTTTGAGAGACTAGTCAAGGACCATATCACCTCCACCCTACCTGACACCCTAGACCCACTCCAATTTGCTTACCGCCCCAATAGGTCCACAGACAACGCAATCGCCATCACACTGCACACTGCCCTAACCCATCTGGACAAGAGGAATACCTATGTAAGAATACTGTTCATCGATTACAGCTCAGCATTTAATACCATAGTACCCTCCAAACTGGTCATTAAGCTCGAGACCCTGGGTCTCGACCCCGCCCTATACTACTGGGTCCTGGACTTTCTGACAGGCCGCCCCCAGGTGGTGAGGGTAGGTAACAATATCTCCACCCTGCTGATCCTCAACACTGGGTCCCCACAAGGGTGTGTTCTCAGCCCTCTCCTGTACTCCCTGTTCACCCACGACTGCGTGGTCAGGCACACCTCCAACTCAATCATCAAGTATGCAGACGACACTACAGTGGTAGGCTTGATTACCAACAGCAACGAGATGGCCTACAGGGAGGAGGTGAGGGCCCTCGGAGTGTGGTGTGGTCATGAAGTGGAACGACATTTATTGGATATTTCAAACTTTTTTAACAAATCAAAAACTGAAAAATTGGGCGTGCAAAATTATTCAGCCCCTTTACTTTCAGTGCAGCAAACTCTCTCCATAAGTTCAGTGAGGATCTCTGAATGATCCAATGTTGACCTAAATGACTAATGATGATAAATACAATCCACCTGTGTGTAATCAAGTCTCCTTATAAATGCACCTGCACTGTGATAGTCTCAGAGGTCCGTTAAAAGCGCAGAGAGCATCATGAAGAACAAGGAACACACCAGGCAGGTCCGAGATACTGTTGTGAAGAAGTTTAAAGCCGGATTTGGATACAAAAAGATTTCCCAAGCTTTAAACATCCCAAGGAGCACTGTGCAAGCGATAATATTGAAATGGAAGGAGTATCAGACCACTGCAAATCTACCAAGACCTGGCCGTCCCTCTAAACTTTCAGCTCATACAAGGAGAAGACTGATCAGAGATGCAGCCAAGAGGCCCATGATCACTCTGGATGAACTGCAGAGATCTACAGCTGAGTCAGTCGTATATTGCACAAATCTGGCCTTTATGGAAGAGTGGCAAGAAGAAAGCCATTTCTTAAAGATATCCATAAAAAGTGTTGTTTAAAGTTTGCCACAAGCCACCTGGGAGACACACCAAACATGTGGAAGAAGGTGCTCTTGTCAGATGAAACCAAAATTGAACTTTCTGGCAACAATGCAAAACGTTATGTTTGGCGTAAAAGCAACACAGCTCATCACCCTGAACACACCATCCCCACTGTCAAACATGGTGGTGGCAGCATCATGGTTTGGGCCTGTTTTTATTCAGCAGGGACAGGGAAGATGGTTTAAATTTATTGGAAGATGGATGGAGCCAAATACAGGACCATTCTGGAAGAAAACCTGATGGAGTCTGCAAAAGACCTGAGACTGGGACAGAGATTTGTCTTCCAACAAGACAATGATCCAAAACATAAAGCAAAATCTACAATGGAATGGTTCAAAAATAAACATATCCAGGTGTTAGAATGGCCAGACCTGAATCCAATCGAGAATCCGTGGAAAGAACTGAAAACTGCTGTTCACAAATGCTCTCCATCCAACCTCACTGAACTCGAGCTGTTTTGCAAGGAGGAATGGGAAAAAATGTCAGTCTCTCGATGTGCAAAACTGATAGAGACATACCCCAAGCGACTTACAGCTGTAATCGCAGCAAAAGGTGGCGCTACAAAGTATTAACTTAAGGGGGCTGAATAATTTTGCACGCCCAATTTTTCAGTTTTTGATTTGTTAAAAAAGTTTGAAATATCCAATAAATGTCGTTCCACTTCATGATTGTGTCCCACTTGTTGTTGATTCTTCACAAAAAAATACAGTTTTATATCTTTATGTTTGAAGCCTGAAATGTGGCAAAAGGTCGCAAAGTTCAAGGGGGGCGAATACTTTCGCAAGGCACTGTATATACTGTACTCTATATCATCTACTGCATTTTGCCTATGCCGTTCGGGCATCACTCATTCATATATTTTTATGTACATATTCGTATTAATTCCTTTACACTTGTGTGTTTAAGGTAGTTGTTGTGAAATTGTTAGGTTATATTGCTTGTTAGATATTACTGCATGGACGGAACTAGAAGCACAAGCATTTCGCTACACTCACATTGACATCTGCTAACCATGTGTATGTGACAAATACATTTGATTTGAGATGCTGGAGGAAATAGGTAAAAAAGTATCTACAGCCACAGTAAAACGAGTCCTATATCGACATAACCTGAAAGGCCGCTCTGCAAAGAAGAAGCCACTGCTCAAAAACCGCCATAAAAAAGCCAGACTATGTATTGCTACTGCACATGGGGACAAAGATCGTACTTTTTGGAGAAATGCCCTCTGGTCTGATGAAACAAAAGTAGAACTGTTTGGCCATAATGACCATCGTTATGTTTGGAGGGAAAAGGGGGAGGCTTGCAAGCTGAAGAACACCATCCCAACCGTGAAGCATGGGGGTGGCAGCATCATGTTGTGGGGGTGCTTTGCTGCAGGAGGGACTGGTGCACTTCACAAAATAGATGGCATCACGAGGATGGAAAATTATGTGGATATATTGAAGCAACATCTCAAGACATCAGTCAGGAAGTTAAAGCTTGGTCGCAAATGGGTCTTACAAATGGACAATGACCCCAAGCATACTTCCAAAGTTGTGACAAAATGGCTTAAAGACAACAAAGTCAAGGTATTGGAGTGGCCATCACAATGCCTTAACCTCAATCCTATAGAACATTTGTGGGCAGAACTGAAAAAGCTCATGCGAGCAAGGAGTCCATCAAACCTGACTCAGTTACACCAGCTCTGTCTGGAGGAATGGGCCAAAGTTCACCCAACTTATTGTGGGAAGCTTGTGGAAGGCTACCCGAAATGTTTGACCCAAGTTAAACAATTTAAAGGCAATGCTTCCAAATACTAATTGAGTATATGTAAACTTCTGACCCACTGGCAATGTGATGAAAGAAATTAAAGCTGAAATAAATAACTCTCTACTATTATTCTAACATTTCACATTCTTAAAATAAAGTTTAAAGGATTAAATGTCAAGAATTGTGAAAAACTGAGTTTAAATGTATTTGGCTAAGGTGTATGTAAACTTCCGACTTCAACTGTACATTTTAGAGGCTATTTATACCAAAAACTGTACTTGTGTCAATATTTTTGCTTGACAATAATTCTGTTACACAATTTCTGATACATCGCATGCCCAGGGTGTCAATTGGGTATGGCAGAGTATGGCAGTCGCCTTACCCTAGCTCAGCACCAACAATTTAAAATAGGCTGCCAAAATCATCCAATCCCAATTAAAAGGCAAATGCAGTGTAGCAGTAATAGTGGGCTGTTTTTTTGGACCATGCTGATAACTCAGAGCAGGATGGGAAGGTTGTTTGGCCGGCTAGCTGGCTTTAGGCCTATGGACAGCGCATTGACACAGCTCTGCAGTGAGTGAACGTTTCTCTCAAAACAGTGCAGATCTGGAAGATGTCTCTAGATGGCTAGATAACTGCTGTTTGACTTGACATGAAACTAAATTAGAGTTTTTGATCCCAGTGCTGAGCTAGTGCATATAGCAGAGCATTTCTGTATGACGTCTTTTGTAGAATGTTAAGTCTCCCATGGACTGAGGTGAATGAAGTTACAGTAGCCAAGGTGATGATGGCTGGAGTAAATTTTGGTTGTTTTTGCTGTTCCCCAAAATGCATTTTAAAGTTTTGAATTGTGTAAAAATGCAGGAAATGAGCTTGAACTTTATAAACCCCACCCCCTGCACTTTGCCATACCCTAGGTTTAGCTGAAATGACACCCCTGCACTTTGCCATACCCTAGGTTTAGCTGAAATGACACCCCTGCACTTTGCCATACCCTAGGTTTAGCTGAAATGACACCCCTGCACTTTGCCATACCCTAAGTTTAGCTGAAATGACACCCCTGCACTTTGCCATACCCTAGGTTTAGCTGAAATGACACCCCTGCACTTTGCCATACCCTATGTTTAGCTGAAATGACACCCCTGCACTTTGCCATACCCTAGGTTTAGCTGAAATGACACCCCTGCACTTTGCCATACCCTATGTTTAGCTGAAATGACACCCCTGCACTTTGCCATACCCTAGGTTTAGCTGAAATGACAGCCCTGCACATGCCTTACTTTTATTTCCCTGCGCATCAGTAAAATAAGGAAATGCATCACCTATGCCTCTACTGCCATTCATTCCAATTAGACTGGATTGGATTTATGCCTGACCACAATGGCTGCCATTTTCATACCATTCTGGAACTTTGAGGGTTTATAACATAGCGCCTCTAGTAATTGAATAGGATCTTTATAATAATAATAGCACTTTTCGCACAGATTCTGTCACACAAAAAAAAAAGATGTCATTGAGCTGGCAATTCAAGGGAGATGGTCTTCCACAGCTGGATGATGATGATGATGCAGTTCTGTACAGGAGATTCTTGAGTCGAGGTGGCATCGATGGTCCAGCTAGGGAGTAAGATTATTCAGACAGGCAGGCCCGGAGCTATTCATCTGGCACCTTTGTCTCTGAAGTTCACAGCTACTCCTCCTCCGCGGTTGGGAACAGATTCACCACTGAAAAGTGTAGCACGCACCTGGGTGATGCTTCGTCAGCTATAAGCGCCTTAGAGACCACCACAAGTCAGCAGTAATCAAGAACGGTTTCCTACAAGGCGAGCCTCAGACATCCCCTCACAGTCCACATCCTTCCAGAAACCTGGGCAGGTGGAAACAAACAGCTGGTGCATCATTGACATTTAGATTAGCCAGCTAATGTTAGCTAGCTAGCTATAGTTAAGTAAACAGACTTGTCCATTGTCAATCCTGCAAATCCATGGGTAGCTCAAGGTTATCAACCCCCCCCCCCCAAAATGTTTTTAAAAAAAAAACATTTTCCAAAAATCACTTAAAAATAACAGCAGTAGGTACAATATTGACAGAGCTCTCTGCCTAGTCTTCCCTCACAGCACCATGGCAACCAACTATGTGATATAAAGTCTGATGGATCAGAATACAATATCTTGACAAACCCGATAACATGGAGGAAAACAGGCTGGGTCAAGGGTAGGAAAGTTTGGTTTCTGATGCTGTACAAGGCTTTGGATTCTTCTCGGCATGATCCTGCCATTGCTGTTTTGATGAGAATTGAAACGTATTCTTGTTTAAAGAGAATTGAAAAGAGTTGCGTCAGTAGCAGTATATTCTCTATTTTCTATGGTGAAGGCTGAAGCCTTCACAGGGAGTACGAGTTACTTACAGGTCCACAAATCAATGATTATGCATTTTTTAGGCTGTATGTGGTCTTTCCCTTTCACCTCTGAGCAAGATAACAGCGCAGGATTACTGTATACTGAGGACAACACATAGGCTGATAATAATCTAGCCACCGATTAGAATTTTGTGTAGATGTTCCGTTTTATGTAGACGTAAACCTCAACATTTGCGAAGAAACCCAGATGAATGCAGTTTACGGCTGGAGTATCAAT
The DNA here is from genome assembly GCF_045791955.1 of Oncorhynchus clarkii lewisi. Classification (NCBI taxonomy): domain Eukaryota; kingdom Metazoa; phylum Chordata; class Actinopteri; order Salmoniformes; family Salmonidae; genus Oncorhynchus; species Oncorhynchus clarkii. The sequence goes on from NC_092158.1 coordinate 72,929,261, forward strand.
GTTTTAGACAAGCAGAATTTTAGATAATGTACACTTTTCCCAATTCTCCACTTTACATTTTTTACTGTACATTTTTCACCTAGACATGGCTGTGACATCCCAAAGCCCTGATTGCTTTCTGTCTGGATCTCTAGCACTGTGAAAATCAAACTGCAGGCAGCGGCATGGTGAGGAAAACACACACACACACACACACACACACACACACACACGCAAAATGAATGAAGGCATTCTGCAGACAACAGGCTGGTCGCCATCTCTATTAATTTCTGATGAACGCGAGGAAAAGCCTCAATGGGGATCCACACAAAATAAAATCTGAAAAGTATGCATTAGTATGCTTTACCATAACACCGTTATTTACATATGAAGGCCACATGCAGTATACAGCATATAAAGTAGTATAATTGACCTCCATATGATTTCTTGAGCATTGTTTGATCTCAAACAAATATGTAACAAAAACACAGGGTTGAAACCCAAACAAAAGAGCGAGGAGTACCTTGAATAAATAACACGGGACATAACAATGATTATCACACGGGACAAGACCCGTAATCATCTGCGCAATCCACAAGGACACGAAAGCCCAAAACACACAGCACAGCTACTCACACGCACCAACGGACATTGTAACAATAATCAACAAGACCATGGAAACGAAAGGGCACATACAAATACTAATCAGTGGGAATAGGGGACAGGTGTGCGTGATGAAAGTTCCAGAGGGATCCATGACAAGTACTGTATATTCAAGACAGACTATGATATAAGAACAGAAAGCATCTCTATATCTATAGAAACACTGGCTACACATTAAGGAGCAAGACTGAAATCCAGAGCTTTGAGAGTAAAAATGTTGAAGCCATTCTGTCTGCCACAAGGGAATATCCCAAGGACAAGAATAAATTAAAATGAGAGGAGATAGATGGGGTAAAAGAAGATAGCTCTTGAAGTTCAATATTCTGAAGCAGAAAAGTGGGGTGAGGGCTGAGATGGAGTGGAAATTAAGTATGGAGAGCATTGGAATACTGCAGCTCAAGTGCTGAGGGATTGAAGAGAGAGAGGGAGAGGGAGAGCAAGAGAGAGAGAGAGAGAGAGGGAGAGAGAAAGAGAGCAAGAGAGAGAGAGAGGGAGAGAGAGAGATAACAGCTCGATCAATATTCTACAGTGGTTTAGGAAGATGATTAGATTGAAAAGGGATTCCATGCATACAAAAAAAGATAACAGCAAAAAATGAAACAAAGCAAAAGGTGTAAGAGGCAGGATGAGATTAGATAATCGTCAGATTAGAAACATTACCCCTAAACATCCATATATGGCAACATCAGTGGGAAAGATAATGTGAAACGAAGAGGGCATAATTCTTAGCACTCACAACACTTGAAGAGCAGCACTCAAGCACACCTGTGGTTTAGATGCTGTAGTCTGGATGAAAGCAAAAGAGTAGTCTTGATTCTGTATCGCTTCAATAGCCTGCAGCAGCTAAGACTGATACAGCAGCAGCTATGACTGCAGGAGTGATCAGAAAACCAAAGAGTCTGAAAAAAAGTGATGGCCATCACTGTATGAAAAACATAGTGGAGGTGAAATATCAGTCACAGCCATCACTTCCATCACTAATGACATCCAGTGACTAACTCCAGTGACTAAATCCAGTGACTTTTGATGTGATATGTTGGTTTATAAACACAATTATAAATGTTTTACATGACCTCTCCAAGAATCAATGGATCCCTGAGAATATCTGACTCAACCTCGATCCGAACCCCGGTATTATGAGGGACCTGATTTCATAGACCAGTGTTTCCAAGGGCTACAATGAAACTGTGTACTGTTGGGGGTACTTCGAGGACCAGGGTTGGGAAACACTGTCACAGACCTTCCACAAATGTAAAGCCTTTTCATGATGTAGTGGTGTTTTTAATTGACTTGACATTTGTCAAGGCCGTGAGAAATGTGTGATATGCTGGAGTGCTGCACTTTGAACAGAGTATCCTGAACTGAGAGTGTTCTGAAAATGACTTGAGAGCAAGTCATGAAAACAAGCAGTTGTCATACGCACACCTCAAAACACTTATTAAATGCAGCTGATCGAATGAATATACAATACAATCTTAACATGTTCATACTATTTGATTTAGGATGAAGTTTCAACAAGGCAGGTCCTACAGGCCCTTGTTTTGTCGCACCTGGACTACTTTCCAGTCGTGTGGTCAGGTGCCACAAAAATTACAATTGGAAATTACAATTGGAAAATTACAATTGACTCAGGACAGGGCAGCAAGGCTGGCCCTTAAATGTGCACGGAGAGCTAACATTAATAATATGCATGTCAATCTCTCATGGCTCAAAGTAGAGGATAGATTGACTTCAATACTACTTGTTTTTGTAAAACGTATTGACATGCTGAATGCACCTGAGCTGTCTGTTTAAACTACTAGCACACAGCTCAGACACCCATGCATACCCCACAAGACATGCCACCAGAGGTCTTTTCACAATTCCTAAGTCCAGAACAGACTATGGGAGGTGCACAGTACTACATAGAGCAATGGCTACATGAAACTCTTTTCCACATCAGGTAACTGACGCAAGCAGTAGTGTCAGATAAAAACAAAAAAAGAAGATAAAAATACACCTTATGGAACAACGGGGCCTGTGAAGATACACACACAGGCACAGACACACGCATACACACACACATGCACCCTACACACACGTACACATGGATTTTGTGTTGTAGATATGCGGTAGTAGTGGCCTGAGGGCACACACTTAATGTGTTGTGAAAAGTGTTATGACATGTAGGGTCATGTAATATTTTTAATTGTATACAACCGCCTTCATGTTGCAGGAAGAGTATTAATGGGGAACCTTAATAAATACAAATGCAACAATTCATGTTACAAGTCTCGGAAATGGGTAGGAAATGAAGGGGCTGAGCTGAGTCACATGAAGACGTTTTTCACAACAATTAACACAACCCCATGCAGTGGGAAAATATACAGCAGAAAATAGCTCAACTGAACCTGTCGTTACTATGGCGCAGTTAGAAAAGATGCATGTTGCAATTAGTTTGACACATCCATTGTGTTATTGACTGGTTTGACCACATGGAAGTGGGCTCACGGTCTGCCTGTTTACATTGTGGTTTCATCAACGCTGTTTTTCACACCCGCACAGAACCTGCCTGACATTTCCCCATTCCTTTACCCATTTGTCTTTCGTCATATCCATGGTACATTGAACCCAGTTCGTACACAGTTGACAGTTGTATTGACACCTATATGATGATGATCCTACCTACATCATTTGCATGGTTCTATTTAGCTGCCCACAAACATTAAGCAGAATATGTCATAAACAACAAGTACTGCAATTGTGCATTTTCTACACAAGGGACATCCTGTATGTGCTGCTGTCTGTGCATTCCTCTCGGCCATGCACGGTGAATTGACTGAGTCTAATTAGGCATACTGTTTCTGTTGGGTGGGAGTAAAGTGCACAGCTGCTTTTTATGTGTGCTTTAGACGCCAGTGATTCTCAACACTGGATACACCCCCACACACAACACCAGCGACTGTATAACGGTGTGAATGCAGAATGGGTGTCCTGGCACAGTCTAACGACCAGCAATAATTGATTTAACGAGAGCACATCTTCACCATGGTATCTTGATGGAGGCCATATTGCTTTAAAGGATGTATCGCGATTAAATAACATATGAGTGTTTAGATTTGGTTATCATGGGGATTTCAGACTCTCAGGTTCAGTGGGATTTATTGACTGACGTGCTGCAATCTAAAACATGAATATTTTAGTCAGCAATACAAGGACTGCATGTAATAAAAATACATTATCCTTCCTTCCTTCCCGCCTTCCCTCCCTCCCTTGCTCTCTCTCTCTCTGTTTCTCACACACTGCTCCCAGACATTACTGGTTTCTCCATCAGAACATTGCCTACGTGGGTGTTACATACAAAGGATACGTTCCATTGATGGGTCTATGACCCTGTAAAGTACGTGAGGTAGTGTGGTATTGTATGGAAGGTTATGCCTGAAAGGAGGTTGGACTGGCATTTACCTTCCGCTAGCCTGGAACATTGGACAATAGTGACCTGACAGGCTGACATTCATTTCTGACTTTTGATGTACAGTCCAGTCCAGGTCTCCATACTAAGCACAGCATGTACAATGTGTACAATGACGTACTGATATAGCTGTATATGAAGTCACCAGCCTAGCCAATGTTTCAGTATGGCCTTTCTTTAGGTACAGTAAGTGCATGTCAGTGCATGTTCAAGCTTTAAGCAGGTGCATCCTGCTGCTTGTGTGCATGTGTCAAGACAATGAAGAACACCATGGTCTGACAAAACGCAGTAGACTTGCACTAGTCCATGGTAAAGAACCGAGGATGCTGGAAAAGGACATTACACATTCATACAAAGAGAGTAATCCACTGGGATGGTGTGAAGAGAGATCAAACAGGTTTGGGAAGAACACAGACTCCATCAGAAGTGAGACGAAAAGCACGCGTCTGTCTGATCATTACAGACAACCTCGAATTGATGTTCATTGCAAAAGGCTGTGAAGTGCAAGGTTTTTGCAAAACAACTTGGATATACAGTTGAAGTCGGAAGTTTTCATTCACAGGTTGAGGTTATTAAAACTTGTTTTTCAACCACTCCAATCATTTATTGTTAACAAACTATAGTTTTGGCAAGTTGGTTAGGATATCTACTTTGTGTATGACACAAGTAATTTTTCCAAAAATTGTTTACAGACAAATTATTTCACTTATAACTCACTGTATCACAATTCCAGTGGGTCAGAAGTTAACATACACTAAGTTGACTGTGCCTTTAAACAGCTTGGAAAATTCCAGAAAATGATGTCATGGCTTTAGAAGCTTCTGACAGGCTAATTGACATAATTTGAGTCAATTGGAGGTGTACCTGTGTATGTATTTCAAGGCCTACCTTCCAACTCAGCGCCTCTTTGCTTGACATCATTGGAAAATCAAAAGAAATCAGCCAAGACCTCAGAAAAAAATTGTAGACCTCCACAAGTCTGGTTCATCCTTGGGAGCAATTTCCAAACGCCTGAAGGTACCACGTTCATCTGTATAAACAATAGTACGCAAGTCTAAACACCATGGGACCACGCAGCCGTCATACCGCTCAGGAAGGAGACATGTTCTGTGTCCTACAGATGAAGGTACTTTGATTTGCACTTTTCACACCAATCTCAGAACAGCAGCAAAGGACCTTGTGAAGATGCTGGAGGAAACAGGTACAAAAGTCTCTATATCCACAGTAAAACGAGTCCTATATCAATATAAGCTGAAAGGCCGCTCAGCAAGGAAGAAGCCACTGCTCAAAAACCACCATATAAAAAAGCCAGACTACAGTTTGCAACTGCACATGAGGACAGAGATCATACTTTTTGGAGAGATGTCCTCTGGGCTGATGAAACAAAAATAGAACTGTTTGGCCATAATGACCATCATTATGTTTGGAGGAAAAAGGGGGATGCTTGCAAGCTGAAGAACACCATCCAAACCGTGAAGCACGGGAGGTGTCAGCATCATGTTGTGGTGGTGCTTTGCTGAAGGAGGGACTGGTGCACTTCACAAAATAGATGGCATCATGAGATATGAAACGTATGTGGATATATTGAAGCAACATCTCAAGACATCAGTCAGGAAGTTAAAGCTTGATTGAAAATGGGTCTTACAAATGGACAATGACCCCAAGCATACTTTCAAAGTTGTGTCAAAATGGCTTAAGGACAACAAAGTCAAGGTGATGGAGTGGCCATCACAAAGCCCTGACCTCAATCCTATAGAAAATTTGTGGGCAGAACTGAAAAAGCGTGTGCGAGCAAGGAGGCCTACAACCTGACTCAGTTACACCAGCTCTGTCAGGAGGAATGGGCCAAAATTCACCCAACTTATTGTGGGAAGCTTGTGGAAGGCTACCTGAAACGTTTGACCCAAGTTAAACAATTTAAAGGCAATGCTACCAAATACTAATTGAGTGTATGTAAACTTCTGACCCACTGGGAATGTGATGAAAGAAAGAAAAGCTGAAATATATCATTCTCTCTACTATTATTCTGACATTAAACATTCTTAAAATAAAGTGGTGATCCTAACTGACCTAAGACAGGGACATTTTACTAGGATGAAATGTCAGGAATTGTGAAAAACTGAGTTTAAATGTGTTTGGCTAAGGTGTATGTAAACTTCCGACTTCAACTGTATAGTATATTTATATATCTCTTGGAGCTGTGGCGACTACTAATGAAGGCCTATTTATTTTTATTTGGTCTGGCTAGTTTTAGGCACTGCTGGAGAACACACTAATGATCTTACTTTTTCAATTAAGCTGCTTGCTTTTCTAAACGGAGCCCAACATTGTGTTCCAGAATTAATTACAAGTCAATATGAGCTGGGGCCCTGTTGGGTTGAAACAGCAGGGGCCTCATGGTACTGCTATTGGATTGGAAAGAAGTGAGCGAGAACACAATTAACCAACAGTGTGCTAGCAGCAGTGTTTTTAACCCTTGTCTGGGACTAGGACAAGCCACAAACTAGGGATTAGAAGACAAAGGAAGATATTTCTGAGCAGTAACAGTAGCTAATGTGCAGATATATACAGAGCTCTTTATAAGGAGATTGCTCAATGAATAATCGCCCACACGGCAGAGACTTGAAGAGTGTCATTGAAGGTTAATGGAGAACATCCTACAAATGTACTTATCAGTTTTGATCTTAGAATCTCTGTCATTTCTGAGAACACTTGTTTTAAATGTAACGTGGCTTCCGCTTTATACAAATGTCCAGTATTTCCACAAACCATCTTAACCTAATAACATTTATTCACATATACACCATCTTACAAATACTCAAATCTGACTCTTATCACAACATTTTCCCTCCGCAAGTCTACATCAAAGTGAATCAATCAAGTCTGTCATTCATTAAATGTAACCACTCACGTCTGACTTGTGTCTGTATATCCCGCTATTTCTGATGTAGCCAGTAATGGGCCAGGTTAACCTCTAAAAGTCGTTGGGGTACAAAGCTAACATATGCAATTGTTTTAAGATGGTCATACCATAGATCATTTAGCGATTTGATTTGGAACTTTAGGACCCCTTTAGGTATCCCCACCAAAAATGTATATACTACAGCCCATGGAAACACATTGAATGACACAATCAAAAATGTATATACTACAGCCCATGGAAACACATTGAATGACACAATCAAAAATATATATACTACAGCCCATGGAAACACATTGAATGACACAATCAAAAATGGCAAAAAAGACCCCAAAAAAATCAATAATAAGGAATAAGGCTTTGAAGTGTCTGTCCGATATCTAGGAGATACAGTGCCTTGCAAAAGTATTCGGCCCCCTTGAACTTTGCGACCTTTTGCCACATTTCAGGCTTCAAACATAAAGATATAAAACTGTATTTTTTTGTGAAGAATCAACAACAAGTGGCACACAATCATGAAGTGGAACGACATTTATTGGATATTTCAAACTTTTTTAACAAATCAAAAACTGAAAAATTGGGCGTGCAAAATTATCCAATAAATGTCGTTCCACTTCATGATTGTGTCCCACTTGTTGTTGATTCTTCACAAAAAAATACAGTTTTATATCTTTATGTTTGAAGCCTGAAATGTGGCAAAAGGTCGCAAAGTTCAAGGGGGCCGAATACTTTCGCAAGGCACTGTATAAAGAAAGCTTGGGATTATTTTTCTTCTCACATAATTAACCCCATATTTTTGGGGCACAAATCCACTTCCATACTTCCATTAATTTGTATAGGTTACCTTCAGACTAGTCCTGTGACACTTGTGGGGGGGGGGTCATAGTTTTGTAGGCCATTTCGGGATGTCCCATGTTCTGACAAATACAGCTGTAGCTCGACTACCTTCCACCGCAGATGCGGAAGGCAGACTACATGCGGAATCAGTGCATTGCGACCCATGCAAACTGTTCTCTCTAGTTTAATTTGACGGATTTTGATGGGGATTTTTTTATTATGTTACTTAGATTGACTCACGGGTGTGTCAATAGACTAGTAAGGATTTTTAACTGACAAGAGTGCACTGCAACAGCTTCCTTTGTAATTAGACCTGAAATACAAACTTGATTCAAACCCATGAACAAAACAACAAAGCTGTTCTAATACAATCCACAACAAGAGTCAATCAAGAGTTTGATTCTGATTCTCAAGATTAGATTCTGTAGCAATGTTCTAATTAATCACCTCAATCTGGAAGCCTAAACACCCACACTCTCCAAAGTTCACCACCAGAACCATTATCAAAAGACTTGTCTGTAACTGCTGTCATCTCAGCCACGTTGGAGAATCTACTCCTTACACTAGGAAATGTTTCTCTCACTCTGCTTGACATGGACTGCAATAGGTTACAGTACTAATTTAGGATATTTAGGTGTCATATTCTAGAGCCAATATTCTATAAGAGGTTCCCAGTAGTCAAGCAGCAGAACACTAAGTGCAGCTACCAGTATGGGTGAGAACCAGCCCACTTGAAGCAACGCTCACAATGTCAGCGGATCAAGACTGCCACCTTCAGTTGAAGCTGTGCCAGTCAAACCCTGCAGATTTTTTATTTATTGCTAAATCTACTTTGTGGGCGACACATTATAGTAAAGTACACTTTAATAGGACATTAAGTATTCCATAAAGTGTTCTTAGTTCATAGTTTAAATCAGTAATAAACAGTTAACACATTTGAATGACTACAGGTAATGGAGAAGTTCGGGTTTATTACATATATTTATTGTTGAAGTACCTTTAAATGATAACCGCACAACTCAGCACTAACAAACAGGTCCGGGGTATTGAATATCTCCTAAGTGAATTGCTGGTTGATGACATGTACAATTTTTACATATTTACATAGAACATTTTTATCCAAAGTGAGATGTGACATAGGAAACACTTCAACAGAACATGGTTTGTAAGACGCGAAATAAAAATATAAAGCAAGGCCCTGGTAACACTTGAGAATCACACAGCGGACGTCATGAGAGGATGGCAATAAAAGGCACTCTGTGATGGTTGTTATATACATTTCGATGACCATAAGTGGGGGGGAAGTTCACTTTGGGGCTTTCACAGTAAGAATCACTGCCCTCCATTGGAAATACATACAGACAGTGAACATCTAATAATCTAATGATAATCATAACAGAGAGCCAAATTCTACATTGTAGTGTGACAGATGATGGTCGAGTACCAATATTGTCAAAGATCATGGAGTAAATGCCTCTCGTTATGAAAACATAAAGTACGGTTATTCAAATCTTTAAACAGGAGCAATAGAGGGTTGTCCACTACGTATGTTAACTTCATACAGATTCTTTAAAAATATCCATCTAAATAAATACAAAAACAGCATCTCAGAAAAGGAGATCGTCCTCTTATATGTGGTGTTGATACAGAACAACACCCAGCAATACAGCACTCTGATGAAAAAGGTCCTTACCATCCTAATCACAACGGTTAGCACATTCCACCTTGCACTGACCCCCGGCACAACGCCCTGGAACAGGGCTCTCCAACCCTGTTCCTGGACACCTACTGTCCTGCAGGTTCCCTCCAACACTAATCTAGCGCAACTGATTGTAGTAATTAGCTGATTGATGAGCTGAATCAGGTTAGTTACAGCTGGGGTTGGAGTGGAAACCTACATGGAGGGTAGCTCTCCAGGAACAGGGTTGGAGAGCCCTGCCCTGGAAAATTGTACAAGAGAATTCCACTTCAACACAGGGATTTGGAGAATAATCAAAGAGTACCCATGTGAACGAGGGTAAATAAAGAAGAGAAAAGGGGATGACAAACATATCAACTTCTACTGTTCTCTTTGGTGTATTGTGACCCATCAAAAAAAGTAGATCACTTCATACTAAAGTTATTTCTAGAGACAATTTCTTCCAGGCACCAAATTTAGCTCTATAGAGCTACGAAAGGCTACAAGTCATTATTCAGCTGTATTTGTGATATATTAACTAGGTAAACATATATTAATGTCCTTTCGTTGTCCAGAGTGAAACCATGGGGTCAGGAGCCTTTCTGAATGCATGTGAACACACATTAGATGATCAATGCTCTACTGAGACAAACTTCCGCACACAGACCCACACAGACTCTTTCTCTACACAGACACCCGTGTATGAACCTTCAGGAGACTTTTACTATGGACTCTGGTCTTAAATGCCTAACAAAAGCTCTAGACTGTAAATAGAATCTGGATCTGAACTGTCAGTAGCATGTACACAACTGGTTGTGATTATCTCTGATCAAAGATGTTATTTTCTACACTGATCTGCTACAATTAAGACCTAACTGTAGCAAAATCTAAAAGTGACCGAACATAGTGGGGATCAATTTAAGTTGGCAGGTGTCTGCAGGTATGGGTATAATAATGTATTTAATGTGCATACACACACACACACGTACACTATGGGGAAGAGACCTCAGAGTACAGTACATTGTACACAGATCGAGCTACTGCTGGGGAATCCCTTCCTGAATGAAAAACACAAAACATGAGGGCAACCTCAAGAAGGCATTCCTTTTCATTTTGCGCCATTGACACTAATGCATAATACAGTGATAAGTGCAGCATGACAACTCAATGCCACTTAACTTTAGAGGACTGGCAAGGTTGAGTGTTCCTGTAAAAAGCACTTGGTAGAACATGGGGCTGTATAATAGTTCCAACAATACTTGAAAAACAGCCCTGTCAAAACACTTGGATCTCGTCGAATTGGAACAGCGCCACTGCTTTAATAGGATTAAAACGACGGCTTTTAAAAATATTTAAATAGATAATATAAAACTTTATCATGTTTTAAACAGACAATCTGTACACATCTGGTACGAACACAGAAAAATGACACGCTTGGTTACATTAGAAAGGATACCTTCTGATACGTCATATCAAAAATAATATGCTGCTTTAGTAAGCAGATTCATAGCATTTTTCTTCTTGTCAAATTGTACAATGCTACATTACATTACACTCAGAAAGACACTGAAGGAGAGAATGTCGGCTTTTTTTTTGTCCAATGCTTTCCTACTCTGTCTGCACAGTGCAGTGGCACTGAGCAGATATGAAAGCCTTGGAGTCATGAGTGTCTCCCACAGTGATCACTATGCACTCTTCTCATTCTCTCCTCCTTTCATCCATTCCCTCCTGTAGCGACTTACTCCGTACCTTTTCTTCCCCTGCCAATCCTCCCTCTAGTCAAACACTTTCTCTCTGTCTCTCTCAAGTGAACAGCTCATCCGTCGATCGCTCCATCGCAGGCCGACTTTGTGAACGTCTCCTTCCTCTCCACCTCCATGTCAATCAATCAATCTTTTCCACTTTCCCAATGATCTTCTCCTCAAAGATGGGCAGGACAGCATCATCTTCGCGTACCTCTTCGAACACCACCCCAAAGTCATTGCTTACCTTCTTGAAAAAATACCTAGAGTCGGTTGGATAGAGAACAGTTGGTTGTTAGTTCAAGTGCATTGAAAAAGCTTGATTTATTATGCACAAAATTTACATAAGATGAAAAATGGACTTTGGAATGTGGTTCATAATTTTCCACATTACCATAAACACAACAAAAACGTGATATTCAATTTCAAGGACTTCAGAGTTTAATAGTCTAAAATGTTACATAACATCATCCTGTAAATCTAGTTTCCTGTGCCTCACCAGGTAGAGTAGTGACCTCACCTGTAGCTTCCTTTCTTAGTCAGCAGCTCTTTGAACTGGCCCAGCATGACCATGCGACCTTTGACCGACGTCCTGTACGGGATTGGCTCCCCACAGAAGTAGTAGGCCACCGTAATGTTCTCACACGCGGGCTTCTTCGTCACTTTATGTCTGCAAACAAACAAGTAAGAGGTTCAATAAATGTGTCAAGTCAAGGCTTCCTTTCATCTTTCGAATGAGATGTTTCAAAGACCTCAGCAGAACTCCAAGCTCTGATCATTTGACAGAGTACGAGTGGGGGGGGGTCAATAATTCTGACATCGAGATATAATTTCCTCTCAGTCAGAATCTGATGTAAGAAAACAAGATTTCAAGTCACTCATACTCCCTCTTCACAACTTATAAATGTTTTGCAATGCAGACTGTTTAGGTGGTGAAGCGTAATCAACCAGGGGGCCGGGGACCCCTAGTGGGGCCCTTAGTTTGATTTCCAGAGGTCTGCCAAAAAGGAGACAACCAATAAATGCAAAATATGTTTGACAAACAAATTCAAAGAATCAGTTTCATGATTTGAATACTTCATGATCCACAATGTGACTTTACAGCATTGATTTCCTCTAAAATGCTATCAAATTGAGCACTCCTGGTACAGGTAATATTGCCCCAAGGACCTTGTCCAGGGAAAGTATTCATTTATCAATCAGAGTTCTTGGAGGTAATGTTGTTCCAGCAAGGAAATGCTGAGTTTAAATGGGATTGTGATGAAGACGTGTTATGCCTAAATGCGGGCCTGTTGTTGGGTTTGATGGTGTGGAGTGAGGTGGTGGAGGCCCAGTGATAGGATGGGGTGGTAGAGACCCAGGGGCTATGCCAGGATAGCCGGGCTTTCATCTGGTCCTCACTGCAGCTATCCTGTCCCCCTACATCACTAAACTGTCCATCGGAGGAAGAAGCCACGGGACATCAAACAGACTGCAGCTTCACACAGAGAACATCAAAAGCTCTGCGTTCTCGCCCCATGCAGCTTACAGTACACCTCTCCCTAGCTGCAGCCTCCTACTACCTCCCTCCCTGTTCCCCAGTTCTATCTTCCCCATCTCTCTCCACTTAATATCATTCTAATCCCTCTCATCCCCTCTGCTTACCAGTGTGAAGCTAGAGGTGTGATCATTCTCACTGCCATCCACCGTCTCACTAACTGCCATCCCACCGTCTCACTAAGAAATGGCTGAAGAGGTGAGACTGATTGTTCTAATCCCCACCCATACATAAGCAAATAATCAGATCAAATATGAATTTATAATTGACAAAACAAACTAAACTACACACAGATGTTATTGTACAGGAAACTACAACTAGATTATGGGGATACAAGTATTAACCACGACATATATGCCTCAATTAATCTCTATGCGGCGGCCTCTGTTTGGCTGTGCAACAGGGTCGGGCCTGCTGGTGATAGACGGCTGCTGTCATCAATGGGATGGGGGTTTGGGTGCTGCTGTGACCAATGGGATGGGGGTTTGGGTGCTGCTGTGACCAATGGGGTGGGTGTTAAGGGCTACTGGGGTATCACTTCCGTGTCAGTCGGCAGGCACCACGCCAAGCGGCGGGAACAGGGCGGGCCTAGCGCGCCCCCGCTGGAAGGGACCCAACAACCCTGGGAGTTAGACACGGACCAGCCACAGGGCCACACCAACCAGGATACACACCAGGGATCATGCACAGATGTGCAATGAAAATGTAAAACAAGGTTGATCAGTGCATCATGCTACTCAAAAGGGGGTTTGATCAATGAGAAAAGTGAAGTCATTCTTTAGAAGTCTGAGACCCTGTCATGCTTCAGCTCACCCAAACATTTGCTGTTTCAGCACAAACATTACTTTTCGATAACAACGTTACTCTTTTTTCCTGTATTACCAAAAGGATGAGTTTGGTGATTCAGTCACATGGCTGCCACAATCACTACAACAATGCAACGGTTGGCTAGACATGACCTGAAGAACCAGACTGTGACAGAAACATCTCCCTTCCTCCCCAGGTAACACCAACTCACCTCTGTTTGGTCTGTAAGGTCCCCGTCTTCTTCTTCTCCTCCTCCAGTCTCCTCCTAGCCTCCTCCAGCTGGGTGAGGGGATTGGGGGCCGGGTTGGGGGGCATGGTGGGGTCCTGGATGAAGGGGTGTGAGGGCTGCACATTGTTCCGCAGCTGGGCGCTGACCCACGGATGCACTGCCCCGGGACGCTCCACAGAGCTGGGCCGCGACACCTCGTGGCTCGACGGGGTCTTCTTGGACCCTGTGGTGCTCCTGGGAGACATCCTTGTCATTGTTTGACCCAAATGTACACATACCACCATAATACAGATCAGAGTTCATTCAAATGACTTGCATCTCTGTGGTTGTACGTTACCGATTCCCTACGCGGGAAAGACCCATAAAGCCGGAACTCACCCGTAGGGGCTCTTCTTGTTACGGACCGCCTCTCCCTCCATCATCCACTGGAGGATCTTCTGGTTCCTCTCCACATCCTCCGGAGGCACGGGCACCTCAAAGGTCCGCACCTCCTCAGCTTTCTTAAATGGCCGCTTCAATAGCGTGCTACCTTTGCTACTACGGAAATTGTATGATAAAAGGACAACAACGTTAAACGGCAAGTGTTAAATAAAATAAAATAAAAAAACAGAGACATGGAAGATCTAAAAACCTAATTCAAAAGAGACATGAAGAGGCTGTGGTGCTTCTGTGTGTACCTGTACCTCATAGGATCCATCGGGCTGGGGCCCATGCCGTCAGCATAGTTGCGAGACTTGGACCCATAGTTGTGCTGCTCCATCCCCCAGTGGAAGTTACCATTGACCCTCGTGGCTGCGTCAGCCTCCACCTGCTCTTTGGGCTTCCCTCCGCCTGGGTGGTGGATGTGGTGCACGTGTTTGTGGTGGTGTTGGTGGCTGGCAGCCTCCCCTTTGGGCCCCAGCCGAGCTGGGTGTTTGCCTGGGCCTGTGGGCAGTGGCATCCCAGGTCCGGGCACCTTGCCACCTGCAGGGAAGCCGTCGGGTGAGCGGGACTTGGGGGAGTGGCGGCCGGTGCCCGGGGACTGGCAGCCGGGGGTCTTCATGACTCGCTGGACGTGTTCGTCCAGGATGCTCTCGGGGTTCTCCTCGTGGGCGTCAGGCCGCAGCGCCAGGCCATTGTAGCCGATGTCAGAGTAGCGGGGGTTGTTGTAGTGCTGTGGGTGGGCACCAGGGGGCAGTCTGTGACTGGAGAACGAGGTGGATGTGGAGATGTCTGCATCCTCACCCTCTTCCTCCTTCCAGAAAGAAAAAGATGATTAAATATGCTGAAAATGGTTACTACCCAACTCAACAGCAATACCACAAGTTGACATATCAGAGATTATATCAGTATATAAATATATATAATATACAAATATATCCTACCCACATGTATGAGCTTCAGTGTCTGGTCATTTCCCAAGAAAATAAATGGAGCCCCAACTTACCACACTGCGAAAGAACAACTGCTAAGTCATTTCAAAAGGCTATTTGTTCCAATCAGTCACACCAGCAGATGGCACACTTCCACAAGACCATGTGTTAACACGTGCCGTGGCATTATCACGGCTCTGCTGCAGAGGGAATGTTCTTCCTCTGTGGTGCAAAGCTATTTCACTCTACATCACGCCTGCCAGCATAATCTTTACTACAATTAAATAGCTCTATGTATTTCAAGCTACAACACTTCTATGTTCTAGTTTCTAGACAAAGGCACGAACAGCCATAGTAACTAACAGTATGACACGTTCAGGCATAGTAACTAACTGTATGGCACGTTCAGGCATAGTAACTAACTGTATGGCACATTCAGCCATAGTAACTAACAGTACAGCCATAGTAACTAACAGTATGGCATGAACAGCCATAGTAACTAACAGTATGGCACGTACAGCCATAGTAACTAACAGTATGGCACGTACAGCCATAGTAACTAACAGTATGACACGTACAGCCATAGCAACTAACAGTATGACACGTACAACCATAGCAACTAACGTTATGGCACGTACAGCCATAGTAACTAACAGTATGACACGTACAGCCATAGCAACTAACGTTATGGCACGTACAGCCATAGTAACTAACAGTATGACACGTACAGCCATAGTAACTAACGTTATGGCACGTACAGCCATAGTAACTAACAGTATGACATGTAGCAGCAGTGCATACCATTGTGCCCTTATTTCACCAGGTCTGTCTCTGTAACTAACTGAATTGCTAAGGATGTGTTGACCCGGTCTTCCACTCCCCTAACTAAAACACATCAGCCCCCATTGGCTCCTCACCCTTCCCACACACCTTTGATGGCATTTCAACATGGGAATCATTGGCAAATAACAGTGGGAAATTTATGTGGTGGAGGCTTTGATGCTCACTCCAGGTAGAGGAATCCTGGGCGGGAGCTAAGGACTTTTTGATGAGGGTCTGACAGGCGCATGCAGATACTGGCCTGGCTCTCGGTCTCTGGCTCAGAGCAGCTATGCAGGCCATTGCTCTGCACTCTCAGTTACCCTGTTCGTGCCAAAATGAGGCCAGATCCAGACCTGCTGAGCCCATCCTGCTAAAAGGCATCTACTAATGAATGCGATGTACCAAGTCTCTCTCACTCACTCTCACCTCAGGGAAGAGGAACGTACTGCTGCTATTGAACATGTAAATTATACATTAGGTGGGCCAATATTCAGAGCTTTGAAAAGAAAAGCAAAAAACACCCATGAAGTTATTGATCTCTCAGTGGCACCAATGCATTGATCCTAAAGGTTCTGTATTATTTAGAGGCGAGATAAAGACAAATGGTTTAATCAGTCAACAGCACCATAATACCACAGGCTATCCTGCAATATTGACCCGTTCCTTTCAGACACTACTGAGGGAGTATGCCTAGACCGGATGTGACCTCTCCATCAATCAACATTGGATTGAGGCCACATTCAGTGAAATCAGGGTGTAAGTCTGTGGATGAAAACCAGGTAAGAGAGCAGAGGAGAGGAATTGGGGGGGGGGGGGGGGGGGGACTAGCTTATCTTTGATTAAGGTAAGAATATCAGTTAATTGAGTCACTATTTGTCACTCCCCCGTCTGCCACCAGCTCTTAATAAAGAGAAACCTATTGTTCCATGATGGCGGCTCCTCTTACGGAGGGGCCAAACGACATAAAATATCTGCCTTGAGACTTAAGACCTGGCTCTGTGTACCGAAAGAGATTCCATTTGCGGTGAGCGCAGGCATTTCTTCACGCTCCGACGGACTTCAAACAAAGTCCTTACAGTGCGCCAGGCTCACAAGTGGCTCAGGCTGTCTGCGAGTGTTCCATCTGATGCCAGAGACAAAGGGATCCAAGATACAGTGGGGATGGATCCCTGATAGGCCAGAGCTACACTTTTAGAAATGATTCACAATGGAATAATGTCTGTTTCCTTTTAATGAATCAACCCGGTCCTTTCAAACAGAGATATTACAGTGTACCTTCTGATAGACAGCCAGACAAACGGCGACCAGCTGTAGAGAACATAGTAAGAGGTTGTTAAGAGGATGATGGTATAGAGTGGTATAGCGCCCCACCAGGGAGGGGGATCACACCGACAAGCATGGTGGTACTTCTGTGGACAACAACGTACCAATCGGACTCTCTTCAGCCGCTCCTCCAGTTTCTCCTGGGCCTCCCTCTCCCTCAGCACTCCCTCCAGCCGGCTGATCAGATCCGCCGCAAACTTCTCCGGCTCCACGTGAATGTCCTTTGGTATCCGGTTTGTGCGCTAACAGAGGGGGAAACACACCATTTTCTAGTTCATTTCAAATTGTACCAGTAGTCCGTTCGCTGATAACAATGTTACCGTTTTCTCCTGAAAGGTAAAAACCTGTGGTCACTATGCTGTTCACTTCGGTTGATGGAACAAAAAGGGAGAAAATGAAACAGGAGGAAAGGCTTATCAAACACGTCGACAGTTTATCAGGGAAAAGCTAACAGGGGACCTGTAATGGAAATGAAGGTGCCAAAACAATAACCTCAAACCAAAGTCAAGAAGACTGTTGCTTAGTAGCTAATGTGGTACCTACAAGGTCTGATTTGACACGGTTTAAGGCTTTGAATAGGCTGATATAGGCTGCTCTGCATAATGTATGCTGTAAGGCGCAGGCATTCTTCTCAAAAAAATAAAGTTTCAACATAGGGTACTTCCAAAGTTAGAGAAAATGTATAAGATAGATAGTCAAATATCAGCCATAAAACAACTTTGTTGGTCAGTGACTTTATAATAGCCATAAAAAAAACAAAACACCGAAATCAATCTCCAGATCGACCCGTCGCAGCGTGACACCGTGCCCCACTTGCCTAGTTAAATAAAAGGTTAACAGCGTCTGAGCTACAGGCCACGTCTGGAAAAAGACAGTGAAAACTCGCTGGTACACCACAGACCAGAATTCATCTCTAAAAGGTGATTGTCCGTTCAAAATAATCCCTATCATTGCATGTTTACTTACAGGCAGCAAAGTGAAGTACATTTTCTATCAAAAGGAAGATGCTGGGAATATGCAGCTCTTAGCTGGTATTCCCAACACAACTCAAGCCTGTAAGGTGCATTGTTGTAGTAATCTAGCAGAGAGATTAAAGTACATTCTGGGGATAGCCTAAATATTGTAGAGGGCCGTTTTACTCAGGGCCCCACCAAAGCACACAAGATATGTCCACAAGCTGATTACAAAGCCGGAGACTTCTCCAGCTCTGACTGCTATTTTCTCTTTGAATTCGGTTTCAGTTGGATTCATATTACCCAACACAGACAAAGCTTTACACACAAACAGCCCAGAGTAGCTTTATGGCCGTTAGAAGACCTGGCTGTAGAAATTACTTCACTACTTTGGCTATTACCCTCTATTAGTGAAGAATGTACACGGAGTGAACCAAACATTAGGAACACCGTCCTAATATTGAGTTGCACCCCCTTTTGCCCTCAGAACAGCCTCAACTCATCAGGGCATGGACTACAAGGTGTCAAAGCGTTCCACAGGGATGCTGGCCCATGTTGACCACAATACTTCCCACAGTTGTGTCAAGTTGGCTGGATGTCCTTTGGGTGGAGGACCATTCTTGATACACAAAGGAAACTGTTGAGCATTAAAGACCCAGCAGGGTTAGAGTTCTTGACACAAACCGGTGCGGCTGGCACCTACTACCGTACCCTGTTCAAAGGCACTGTCTTGTCCAGTCACCCTCTGAAATGGCACACATACACGATCCACATAACCTATTGTCACCTTCATCTACAGTGATTGAAGTGGATTTAACAATGACATCAACAAGGGTTGATCACTTTTACCTGGAGTCACCTGGTCATTCTCTGTCATGGAAAGAGCAGGTGTTTCTAATGTTTTGAATACTCAGTGTATGTAGTGCATTCAGAAAGCATTCACACCCCTTGACTTTCTCCACATTTTGTTACGTTACAGGGTTATTCTAAAATGTAATACATGTTATTTTCATCATCAATCTACTCACAATACCCTATAATGACAAAGCAAAACAGGTTTAGATTTTTTGTTTAATTGATTAAAACAACATTTAAAAAACCTGAAATATGACATTTACATAAGTATTCAGACCCTTTACTCAGTACTTTGTTGAAGCACCTTTGGCAGTGATTACAGCCTTGAGTCTTCTTCGGTATGACGTTACAAGCTTGGCAAACCTGTATTTGGGGAGTTTCTCCCATTCTTCTCTGCAGATCCTCTCAAGCTCTGTCAGGTTGGATGGGGAGTGTCACTGCACAGCTATTTTCAGATTTCAGGTCTCTCCAGATGTTCAATCAGGTCCATTCTGGGCTCTGGCTGGGCCACTCAAGGACATTCAGAGACTTGTACCAAAGCCATTGTCTTGGCTGTGTGCTTAGGGTCGTTGTCCTGTTGGAAGGTGAACTTTCGCCCAAGTCTGAGGTCCTGAGCAGGTTTTCATCAAAGATCTCTCTGTACTTTGCTCCGTTCATCTTTCCCTTGATCCTGACTAGTCTCCCAGTCCCTGCCGCTGAAAAACGTCCCCACAGCATGATGCTGCCACCACCATGCTTCACCAGACGTGACACTTGGCATTCAGGCCACAGAGTTCAATCTTGGTTTCATCAGACCAAAGAATCTTGTTTCTCATTATCTGAGTGTCCTTTAGGTGCCTTTTGGCAAACTCCAAGCGGGCTGTCATATGCCTTATACTGAGGAGTGGTTCCGTCTGGCCATTCTACCATAAGGCCTGATTGGTGGAGTGCTGCAGACATGGTTGTCCCTTTGGAAGGTTCTCCCATCTCCACAGAGGAACTCTAGAGCTCTTTCAGAGTGACCATATGGTTCTTGGTCACCTCCCTGAGCTACATTTTGAGTCCCATAGCAAAGGGTCTGAATACTTACGTAAATAAAGTATTTCTGTTTTTGATTTTTAATACAGTTTCAAAAATGTCATTAGTTAGTAGATTGATGAGGATTATTTTTTATTTAATCCATTTTAGAATATGCCTGTAACGCAACAAAATGTGGGGGGGGGATCCAGGGGCCTGAATACTTTCCAAATGCACTGTATGTCTCTCCATTACCACTGCAGTATGTGTCTGGGACTAATCCATTAGACAAAAACAGAACAATCAAGGACAAGGCAGCCAGCGTTTCCATTTTTCTGCTATGCATAGAGTTAGTTTCTTTATTATTTTGTATTCTGTGTACCGAAAAACAGAAAATGAAAAAAATAATATATTCTACACAAAAACATAAATGCATCCTAATGTGAGGGAGAGAGTCTTATAAAGCAGGACTCTGGACTCCGAGGCCCAATTAGGATGGCAGTTCTCCTGTAGGGAGCTGCAGAGGCATGCAGGGAGGCGGGACTGCCACAGAGGAGAAACACTGCTGTCTGATGGGCTTCAACACAGACAGACAGCTGAGGGCTGGGGAGAGTACCAGGCACAGTTTAGAAAGCACAAACCTCAATATGAGCTATTCACATACCCTACACAGGCCCAGAGAGAGATGCAGTCAGGCATCTTACAAATGCAGGAAGGTGGAGAGATGGGAACATTTGAGAAAGACAGATGTTTCTAGAATACCAGATAACAGCCATGTCAGCAGTCTTTGATGAGCGAGTGGGGTTCTTGCAGGTGTGTGTGTATACTTGTTTGTGTACGGGGGTGTGTGTGTGTGTGTGTGCAGCTAAACCAAGGTTAACTTACAGGAATATGAGGTAGTGGCACACGCCCATTTGCTTTGGCACTTTCATGCATCTCTCGTCGATGCTGTTTACGATATTTGTATGGTGGAACTCCATCTCTGGAACAAAAACCAAAAGGACAATTTTACAAACATATTCAAAACGAGAAAACTCATATGTAAATGCAGCTTCAAAGTAACCTTTCTAAACAGTAGCTCAATCATCCTAAGAGAAGGACAACATTTTGGGAGTTCATGGTAAATTGAGCGGGTTGAGATTTCTGGATTTAGGTTTCGGTAAATACCAGAGTATCTAAACCCTGAGGGTTTCCTCTGTGGCCCTACACAGTAGTGAACAAGCAGAGAATGGTGCGGTCACTGACACCAACACTATGAATTGTTTTATCCCAAGTCTCAGTGGCCCTGCTGGGTTTGACTCGTCTGCGCCAGGAGCTGTGGAACAAACAGCTGATAATGGCCTCTAATCTATCCTGCTTCAGACACATGTTTTTGTCCTGCTGAGCAGCCTTTGATGTTTCTTTAAACATGCGTTCCCCTGTGCCATCTCTGAACTTACAGCACCGTTCCTGCCTTCTCTCTTCTCTGGCTTCCCTCTGCCAACACATCCTAGCTCGATTTACTCTAAAGGAAACATGCTGCTTCCCGCTAAGGCGGAAGAAAGAGGATTGCTGCGCTAAATAACAGCTTGTGTCCAACATGGGATCCTCCAAAGGTGCTGCGTATACATTTACCCATCCTGAAACAAACCGTTGTCAGGCAATGTGGGTATGTCATATAAGACGTGGGCTTATAACATTATATTTTTATTCATTGTGTACCGACTCATTTTACACAATTATGAGAGCCTGTCAAAATCTACTCAACCTTTCACCGCCAATTCTCCACCATTTCCTCAGAATTCCAGGAAACTTGATTTAAAGGGTAACAAGTCAATGCCTTCAGATGACATACTGTGGCCCTGTCATACCTCCCAGTTCATAGCTCTATAATTAGCATAAGTAATGACATTTAGCAGCTTTCACTCGTGTGGGTAATGAACAGATGGCTGTTCTCTGAGGAGAGGAGCAGAGAGAGATGTGTTGCTGCTCCCAGTGACAGACAGACAGGGGGAAATGGCACCAATCTGCATGCAGCAGGAGGTGCTACAGTCAGACTAGAGTCCTATTCATTTGGCACCAAACAGAAGAAAACATACTCAAAAAGAGGGACTACCTGAACTTGTTCAATTCTGTTTTCTGTGGCAAAACGTTTTGCTACTGTGTGCCCTAATGAATACAACCCAGGTAGAGCTCAGATACACTGGGCATGGATGAAATTGAAAATAACACCCTCACTATTTTCTATGCCCACACACTCACATGTCATGAAATGGTTTGTGAAGGTCCTCATGCTGAATAGCAAGGAACAAGGAGGCTAAACTTCATATCTCGAAGGCATTCTGCCCTTACTTCTGGTATGTACTATTACAGTTTGACCGATTGTGTGTGTGCACGCGTGTGAGTGGGAGGTGACGCGGAGGCTGTGCGAGTACGTACACACTGCTGTCGGTCAGGGAGAGTGTGTCTACGTCGCTGGCACTGGACATGCTCTGCTGCTCGCTGTCGTTGGCGCTGGTGGCAGGGGCCATGGCGTAGCCCGAGTTGACATAGTACGGGTTGACAGGCTCCCGCCACGGCACGCGTCTGGAAGAAACGCCAACATTCAGAGAGATAGCATTAAGGCAAAGTCATTAACAATAGAGAGCACATGACATAACATAATCAATTCGTGTCAGAGTGTATTAGCACCATTAAACAATAGATTCAGGTTCACATGAGATAGACCCAAGTACATTTTACAAAGATTATTGCAGCACTGTATTATCATAGCATTAGAAGGGAAGGACGTTGTTAGTTATTCTGGACAAGAGCCAATAAGAACTGAGTGACAATGTAAATGTCATTTCGATATAAAACAAAGAAACATTTCCAAATAAGACTACAGTAGTATTTCTGTAGTAATACACGCCTTTCACACCAAACCGCCCACATTGTCATAATGAATATCCTTCAGAGGGTTTCTAAGGGTAGGTACAGTAGAGATCCTGATTTAATTCTTATTGGAGGCATCGCATCACCACAGCCTCCATCATTGACTCAACCTCCCTCAACACACTCCTCAAACTGCTCCCTTCACATGAATTATAGATCTGGCTAGGCCTCTGTTCTCTTCATCTTTAAACTGAAAAAGATCCCTAAAGTGGTCAGTGCATGCACCCTCCCTGGGAACTCTGAAGGTCTCAGTCTTACTAGAGACCAAACCAAACCCAGGCTACTTCTGTCTGGTTATCATTAGTCAGCCCATATTCTGCCTAGACGAAGAAAAATGGCATAATGGAGAGTAGTTGAAGAATGTCTTTTAGTTCTACCTTATGTAAGTAAAGGGATGAGATTCTAATACGTCTAGAAATGACAAATGGTTCTCTTTGAAAAGCAATGGCAGTCGTGACAGAAGATAGCATTTATTTTGTCATACCTAGACTGACAATCGTATCGAATAAAATGACGATATAAACTAGATGTCCATCCAATTGTTGAGAGATTTTCATGCGAATGTTCCTAAATCCACAAAGTAAATCTGCGCATTTTCCCACCAGTGGTGTTTCCACCAAACTGAATTGTCGAAGATAAAAAATAAATAAAAATCGGTGCCTCATGACGTGGTGCACAGAAAATACAATGGCTATCAATATTTGCGCATAATAACCTTTTACCAAAACAAAGAGATCCCACCATGTCAAACAAACAACTTATCTGTCAACATTTATAAAATTGTACTGAAACTTCCTGTTTCTATCACAGCTGTTTTATTTTTCAACTGGATGACTTTACTCACATAAAATCTATGGGATGGAGACGTGGGTATTGGCTATAAATGACAGGACCTAGGCTAGTGGCACTGCCGTCACATTCCACCAGGACCATATCAGGGTGGAGTACAACTATTCGGCAAAGAGCAATAAAGTCCTCGACAATCTCGGAGTCAAATTTCCCCCGAGGAAAAAAAACAACACAGAAACATGCCTCACTTCCTATTCCACACAACATGGACGTAAATACAGGTCTAATCTTCTAAAAGAGCATGTGTCCAGTCATGCTTTCTGAACAGAGAGAGCCCTGTCCTGTCCGTCAACCATAAGTCCTATCAGCGTTTATCACTGGAAAAGAGATTACAGTTTAATACTAAAGCACTTTAGTCATGAAATGATGCTTATGGCCTTTTAGCATTTTCCGTCCATAAGCACTGTGAGCAGTAAACCATTACATAATCTGCCCTTCAAGGGAAGTCTACTGAATTACCCATGGCGAACATGCATGATATTTGCTTTTAGCTTACAAGCCAAATCTAACAAAACATGAAATGTCATAATGTGAACAACTAAGAAAACAAGGGAAAGAGGTCAGATAAGTACTTCATTTGGAATAGTCAGCAATTTTGCAATAAAGGTGAGTTTCCGTTGAAGTCAAAAACGCCTCTCTCTCTCTCAAAAAAACCCCATTTAAACAGTTGAGTGGTAAAAATCGATTCCCTTCTCAAAACAGAGGCTCTGAGGAGAACACATCTTTGCTCTGGATGCTCTAAAAAACTGCTTTGAGGAACAAAACACAAACCATGATGGCATCCCTCATGCTACATTTATCAAACAAAAACAAGTCCAACCAATACGAGCCGTCAATGCATAGAAATTTACATTTTGTGGCTGAGGTGCAACGTGGTTGTGGATAACGACCACGTTCTATGGCCAAGGTTTCAAATTGAGTGGGATTAATTTAAAGGAAAGAGCGTTGCGAGAGGAAATGCAACTGAAAGGGGCAGCTGCAGGAGGCCACAGTCTGTTTTAAGGAGTGTGCACGGCAGGGGAGCGAGCGCCAAGCAGGAAGCCTCCTTTCTACCAGGGTTTCCCCTTGACCTGGAAGCCTGCTTCCCCTGCTGCCTCCTAGAAACCAGGGCTTCCAATTCCACAACCTGGCTCTGTTCTCTCTTCAGGGCACCACAGGGAAAATGGCAGCCTCCTACCAGAACCTGAACCACAGCCATCCATCCTACTGACTGGTAGTGAGGCATCTGTTTATGAGCCTCTAAGCCCAGCCTGGTTCAGCCTGAGAGGAGGAAAGGGGTGGATCACGGGTGGAAGCAGCTCTCGGATTACTGCAGCCTCTGATGATTATTCCCAGGCAGCACTCAAGCCCATGATCTAGAATCTTCTAATGATTGAAGCAGCAGCCATGATGTCAATGTTCACAGAATCGCAGAGAGAGAGCAAAGAGAGGAGGCTGGAGGAGAGAGATGCTTTCAAACCAACACTGGTTTCACCATGGTTGATTTTTATCTGCTGTTTAGCTATGACAGTGTGGGTGCACAGCTGTAAATGGATGACATTTCATCACGTTTCTTACGACCGACGAGTAGGCCAGATGGCTTTCGATGAACATGAGGAAATACCCGAGTACTTGCCGAAACGTTACTCGTACCTCTCAGAAAGTCCATCAAAATATCATCCGTACCTTTGAATAGCCCTGTCCTGAAAAACTAAATTAACTTGTCCCCCTGATGCACAGTGATAGAAGCTCAATGCCAAAGCCATAGATGTAGGGCCTTTTGTTGTTCCAACGACTTGCGCATTTCTTTGCACCTAGAGAATAATTACTGGTCCTTTGGTCACTCCCCTTTACATTGGAGTGCAGCCACCCCTGGATCACCACTGATTGGTTACACAGCAACATAGGTGAAGGAATCAGACCTGTTAGCAGCTTAGTTACTCATTACATTCTCTCTACATTTACTCTGAAGATGATAGTGTTATATAAGAATGGAGGCTATACATCTAACCTGTTCAAACCAGAAATTGTCATTGAGATGAACCATCTAAGCTACTTTCCGAGGGAGACCTGGAGAGAGGAGGGGCACCAGGAGAAATGTTCCACGGGGAACCTGAGTCAGGTGTGAATTGAACGAGTCTTTCAGAATGAACAGTTTCATATAAAATGTGTATTCATGCTCCTCATAGCATGTAAACATATCCAGAGAGCTTTGGCAGAACAGTGACTGGCTGAGGCCATCACCTGCTTGTCTGAGAACAACGTAAAAATATCACGCAACACTTTTTTTGTGCATTACTACACAACTGAGAAAGAAAAAACATGTTTTTCTCCCTTTTAATTCCCTGGACTCTGGTCTTCACACATTAAGAGACATCTGACTGGTGCAAAATTTAGTTGCACAAAAACCCGAAGGGTGATGCTAAAAGGCTATTTAAAAATGGAGGGTATAATCTTTTTGTAATTTCCGCCAAATACTAGACCTAATGAAATAGTCATTTGAAAGCAACCTTAAAAATGCACTGCTCTCACTAATTAAAGCCAATCATATCCAGGGGCCATAGAATACACAATCAGAAGTAGGGTGGAGTGGGGAGTGTTTGTGGTTTTAAAATATCCTAGTCTTTCATTCTGGCACATTTATAGGCCAGTTGTAAATGAGAAAAGGCAACATATGTGCCTATACACTGTAACTATACTAAAAACTCCGTTCGGAGCATCCAAATAGACTAAAGTCAGACAAAACAATATTCCTTAGCCTAAACAATGTGCTATTTCTGAGTAGACCTATTTTCAAAATCACAACACTAGTCCCAAACTGGAACAAAGACTTGGAAACGTTACCATTTAGTCAGGCTAATTGAAAAGACTGATTTCAAGTCCCTCAGCCCTGCGACCACAACTCTTCAACACATCCTCTGCACACTAAGGTGCTACTGCATCTTCTGCATATGTCAAGGTTTGTCTAAGACTGTTGATGGAAAAGTGGGTCAACTTCTAGGGATAGAATTCTGCAATCTTCAATCTCTGCACCAGACAATGCCAACAGTCAATACAGTATCCTTAAGCACATCTGAAAAGTAAAAATGCTGTGTTCTTACATATTTCAGAGCAAGGCTAAATAAATCCGCAAAATCCCTCCACATATTCTTCTCACAACTGGTGATGATAGCAGCTTTGCTTAGTGACAAATACGGAAGAAATTCGGAGATGTGCGAATATGTCTTTAAAAAAAAAGATTGATATTTAATTCACAGACTTTGGCAGGAACATTTGGAGGCCTAATCCTTTGCATAGTGGACTAAAAAGCCCAGAGGCGCTGTTTCTGTTCCAACAGGGCGAGGATTAGAGTTCTAAGTACGGTAGTCAGTCACATCGCACAATCCCATTCTGCGCAAATGAAATGACAGAAGGCTGTGACACAAAGATTTCTGTCAAATATAACACACGCGTCATATTACTATTAATTAAAGAATGGAAGACAGATAAACAAGACTGTACTTTTACAATCCTATTTTAGTCATCCAGAAGAGAAATATGGGGAGTGCTTCCTTTTTTTGTGTGCCAGGTTCATTTCCTTAGACAGGGAATACTTCCTTTGACTTTCTGCTGCAGTTAAACAAGACTTCTCCATTTTCCACAGTCAAAAGAGAAATCATGTTGAGCTTTTCTCTGAGAGAACCTTTCTTCCACTAGAAAAGCCTGCCATTCACAGGAAACCTGCGTGGGGAACACAAAGAGCGTCTGCCTCCACCTTCTAACAACCAGCAAATGCTCTCCCTTCGACCCCTGCCACTGCCTCACCATCACAGGTACTTAAAGGCCTCTGCCTACACTGCATTCCTCTCATCTTAAGCTGTCCGCTGTGCTAAACTCAGAGCCACTTTTCATCTCCAACTTCAGGCAGCAACTCGCACAGAGGGGGGGAGGACAAGTTTATTTCTAATTCAGCACTTGCACAGAGAAGCTAGATAGTTATAGAGACTGGAGAGAGAGAGAGGATGTCAGGAGAGGATTTACCTGTACTCATGACTGTCCTGGAATCTCTTGGTGCTGGTGACGCGTTGGGAAGCTGTCTCCTGAAGCAGCTTCTGAGTGAGCCGGTTGCTGGGATCACTCTCCTGCTGCTCCTCCAACTCATGGTCACATCTCCACTCCTCGTCCTCGTTCAGCGTGGGCAAATACCCTGGTAAAACCTTCCCACCCCCAGAGACAGAGCTCTGGTCACTGTAGAGCTTAGGGCTCTCCCCCCCAGTCCTGGTGTATTCCAAGTAGATATCTGACTTGAGGAACAGAGGGTAGGTGTTCTCCTCCATCATAGTCTGAATCTCAGTCTGAGCCTGGTCAAACATGGCCGGGTCAATGTGCAGCCTCATCACACAGTCCTTGATGAAGCTCTTGGTGGCTGGTTTGATCTGTCTCGAGACTATTCCATTGTTGTCCAGGATGTACTTTTTATAAATGGCTTTCGCCAGTTTCAGCTTCTTCTCCTCGCCCTGGCCCTCACTGGCCTCGAGCTTCCGGAAGCCAGTGCAGGCGAACCAGAAGTCCAACATGTCGGCACATTCCTCCTGCTTGAGGAACGTCCTGAACAGGTGGATACCATCCTGGTCGTCCAGGAGAGAGTGCAGGGACTCTGCCCACTTAAGGTAGGGCGGCGTGGGGGAGGCACTGCCCTCCGGCTCATAGCCCAGGTCCAGGTCAGGTCGTCTGGGCGTGGCCGTGGAGGCCTCGTTCTTGAGGCTCTCGCTCTTGAAGGAATAGAAACCGTGGCTGTAGGGCCGTCCATCGCTGGACACCAGCTCTCCCTCCTCCCCAGGGACCGGGGGTCTGGGGGCATCCTCAGTGAAGCTGCCCCCCAGATCCACCAGGCAACCCCCCACCTTGTCGCCCACGCTCATGTTCACAGCGTCCATACACCCCGCCCCAGTACAGCCCACAGTGCAGAACGATCAGATCCACCCCTCTACTTATGCCACCGTGAAAGAATTTCTCCTGTAAGAAAAATACAAAAATATATAATGAGTGGAAACTTTAAACACATAAAATGTAAACGTATTCACAGACAACAACTCAGACGTTTATTATCTCATTTTGACAACTTAGTAAAAAACAACAAACGTTTGAGACAAATTGGAAATCCATTCAATACTGAGAAAATAAAAGCAGACTGCATATCTATGTCTAAGCTTAGAATTCACACAAGTCTAATATTTCAAAAAGAAATCCTGCCAAAACAGAGATTAAATAAATGATTTCATTGCTCACATCGATAGCACCCATTTAAAGGCTGAAAAAATATTTTGACTACTAAGAAATACAATTCAATATCCCCTAAAGCAAAGGGCATTGAAGAAATCGATGCACACGAAAAAAAAGTGATCTGTGTGTCATATGTTCACACAGATTAGCACGTTCCATTAATGATTCCCCACAGCAATACCTTAAAATCAGAAGATTCTAGAACATATTTTTTATTGTTGGGTTTCTGAACTGCAGCTAGGCTATATGTTAGTGTGAATGAAATCTATTCTATAAAATACAGAGGTAGCGAAAATAAAGAACACTATTTCAGATATAGATAGCCTAACTGCTTCGTGACAATCATATTGAATGTATTTCTGACTTCAAATGATTGGCTGAAAATAACTGAACGGAAAAGGGTTATGGACACCCAGTAGTAGGGTTCCTCTTCCTTCCATTCTTTAATACTGTCAGGGTTCTTATTTTGTTTTCCCCCCTGTAAGTAGAGACAGATGTGCACATCGACCCCTCTTCACTGTTGAAAATACTTGCATGTTTGACATGTGTCCTGTAAAGGACACAGAGAACAAAAACTTCACTTGAGACCACTGATGACAGACACAGATCCGAGCAGTGTACTACAGGAGCCGACCCTGAGCATGAAATAGAGCGACAAGGGCAGAGCGTTCTGGAGGTTAAAAGAGGAACTGTGGGGTGCAGGCAGAGCCCAATCTGCCATGACTGTGACCATGGCTGCTGTGTGTGGTGAATGCAGCCAGGCAGGCACTCCGACTGATCATATCAGAGGACGACCTTGAGTCAAATATTTTCAGTCCCTGCTGAGACCTGGAGGAAGTGGCCCTCCCCTGTGGCTGTCCGGGAACTATGGAGTGGACAGACAGGGTCTTTTACACATCACAGTGCAATGAACCACTAACTATCCTCAATTTCTCCTTTTCACATTGACAGTGATGATGAATCTACACAAAAATGTGATACGCTCAATTCTAGTAGCAGGAGTAGTACTTCTCTTTAAAATGTTACATTTCAAGATTCTCAATATCTTTAGAAAGTCATCATCTATCTAGACACCAATTGACCTAGAATGTCAGCTCATACAAATACCTGGGTATCGGGCACTATCATTCCACACGCACATCAATAATCTTCAAGCAAAGGTCAAGTCCAGAATAGACTTCCTCTACCAGAACAAATCTTAATTCACACACAGTGCTAAACACACCATGGTCCAAATGACAATACTCCCATCCTGGATTATGGTGATGTCATCTACAATATGGCCCCAAAGTCCACCCTCAATAAAATGGACATACTTTACCACTCTGCCATAAGCTTTGTCACTAGTGCCCCATTCCAACTTCATCACTGTGACTTATTCATTAACTGGCCATCCCTACATGTATGACATAAAACCCACTGGCTCACATTCATATACAAATCCCTCCTCGGCAAGGCCTCCCTTGATCTCAGCTCGCTACTAAGACTCCGCACCACCAACACCAACCTGAGATCCAGCAATTACATAAATCTGGCAATCCCCAAGACACTCAGTATCTTTGGTGAAAATGCTTTTCAATTACCTGCTGCTAGAGACTGGACCATGCTTAAAAAAATAAAAAATAACTATGCTCTTTTGAGCCAACTGGTACATTTAAAAACAAACTGTCTGAGATTTTAACTGATAACTGCATGTGTTTTCCCACTACCTCTTAATGAAATGCTGCAAATTACTCAATATCTTACTGACTGGATTACTGGCTGGGCATTGTGTGTACTTTTGACTGTTGTATCTATGATATTGTTTAACCTATGTGTGTGTTATACGTGCTGCGCCTGCGACCCGAGGTCTCATTGTAAATAAGAATTGGATCTTTATTGGCACTGTAGGTGTGGACGTTAGCTAATGACAACTGCTTTGACCACTGGGCATTAGTTCAGCCAACTACTCAGAATGATTTGTACAATCATCAACATTATATGCAATTTATCGTGTCAATATCAAACCATAAATCTAAGTTCCCCTCTTTACTGCTTTAATTAAACGGCTCAATTTAAAAATCAGGGGGAAAAGCTTAGGTGAGAATGAAAAACGAAGCCTACAATGAATTCACAACTTTCACTGTGGACAATACCAAAACAACACTGTTGGAATCAATTAACTTAGCAACATAGCCTTCCAGCAACAACGTAACAAACATGTAGGAAGCTGACGTTATACTGGAACAAAAAAAAGTAACAATATTGATGCTGGAATTCTATTAAACCACAATGTAGCCTACGTAGTAACACATTTACCAAAATAGCAAGATCACATTATCAAGAACAGGCTGTGATATGATTACAACTGTGAACACGTAGATCGGGCAAGTATTATCATGCGCACATTCACAAATACTGTGTTGCGGTCTTCAGTTTCGTAATATGCACGAACATTTCCAAAGAGCGTAATCTGTCGCTACTATAACTGTATTACTACACCCATTCCCTACCATCCCTAATGCTTTGAAGTGAGCCCCACATTCATTGCATTCATGTCTTGGCCTCTGAGTATGAGCAGCACAGCAGCAGAACGGATGGGGGAGGGGAGGCAGAAACAAACTCCGTACACACAGCCAGGCCCTTCCGCAGCCGACCGACTAGTACACAACTTTGCAACACTATTTGCCTACTAAACTGTAAGTATCTTAGGTAATGAATGTTCAGAGTTGTTCACGACCAACACCCCACCATTTTTCAGAATCGATAAAAGACGCAGCAGAGATAGAACACTCGATCTCGGAATTGACTAGCGCGCACACACACAGCAAAGCGATGGCACATATCATCTCCGGCTACCGCAATCCCAAACCATGAGCTGAAAAAAAAGTGCTCTATACTTCACCTGTGAAAACCTACTTGCCGTTTTCGAGTGCATCGGGAATTTTTGCTTGTACAGCTCACTGTGAATCGTGTCATAGATGCGAATAGCAAGAGTTTAAAAATAACAAAGAAAACAGTCCGTTCTCCACCTCTCCATGGCTGTCTCTCACTCCTGTCTGTGTGGTGGTTCAGAAGATGTACAGCGCCACGAGCGTTCAAAAAACATACTGCCGCGGTGTAGAAGAACTGGAAGGGGGGGGGGGGGGGGGGCTGAACTAGAGAGAGAGGGATGATGTGCATTCTCTTCAAATATTCTATATTGTAGCTTTCTCTACCCAGGCGACAATATATATATATTTTTTAGCACATGTATTGATAATAACGATACAACCGGATCAAACCTTCTAAACAAATCAAAAGCCTAGAATGATAACGTTACATCTATACCGTTATTTGGAAATCCTTTGGCAGAAAAGGGTCAAATGAAAAAATGTATAAGCGATATTCTTACAGAGATAAACATAACATTTGTACGGAGAGGAGCAATGCCGCATGTAAAAGCAGATGATGTGGCAATAAGAGACAGTCGACCACCTGTCTCTATACAAATGCTATTTACAATATTTTCACAAGAACTGTTGCCAAGGAACTGTTTTTGAGAATATAGATTCAAAAAGGCAAGTAATAATTTCATGTGGTTGTCCTTTCCCCCTGTTCTTTTATGTATACGGCTGGCACAGAATAATGAAGAATGGAGTTATTGTGTTTGCCTGCTGCCACTGTACTGTGGTTAGTTCACTTTGAAAATGTCCGTGAAACATCAATATCAACACACAGGGAATATGAACGTGGAGTGCAGCTTATCTACCTTGAAGGTCACACAAGAAGAGAGCCAGAGAGAGGTTTATTATCACCATACGTCCACTACATTACAACAGGCAATGAATTATTGTATCTTATCATTTAATTCTATCAGCTCTGCCGGAGTTTACCAAAGAGAAATGCAGGGTGGTATGATGTTACTCTTTAACTCTTCTAGCTCCCTTCTCACAGCTTGTAAAGAGATAAAGATCAAAGGTATGCCTGTGATTGTATTCCTCCACCTGACCAAAGGAGAGAAATGCTTAGACAAAAGATCATGCATGTGCCTTTCAACTTGCTATTTGAATCTTTTGCCCCCTTTAAGAAATACACAAGGGAGTAAGAATGAACATTTCTTATTACTGGAATGTATATTTGCAAGGGCAATATGTGTTTTGACTGTGTATTCACATGTTGTGTGTTGATCTAGACCTGCAAACTAGCTGCACACACCTGCAAACAATCAGGTCTGTAATCTCAAGGCTTTATTGTACTGAGATCAAAGGCCATTGGAATGCAGAAAGCTATTACTGGTCTTGATTGTTTGATTAGATTAGATCATTCAAAAAGTACAGAGAATGACTGTACATATTTTTCAACTACATTATATTTTGGGGGGGGTTACACCTGAACTGAATGAGCCAACACAAATCTGGCATATGTGCAGCACTTCAAGAATTGGAGGTCCTGGTGTTGTGTAAAATGATCAGAGTAAACAACATCTTGCTGTATACTAAGTTACACCCAGTGTTGTTGTAACCTGGTTGAGGTTAGATATAACTAACTGTATGTACTTCAAGGCACATGTTATTAAAGAGATTATCCGTGTACTTTTGTATACTTTTTAGCCAGTAGTTCTGAAAGTATCACTCAATAGCCAAAAGTGGTCCCTGAAAATTGTGTACTATGTGTGCAGATATGTGAACAAAGTAATTGCTTGCTCTCTCTCTCTCTCTCTCTCTCTTGTGTCCACTGAGCATTTGGGCCTGCACTGCAATCTCATTGGATAATGCTGGGCAGGCCTCTTCCTAGCTGTGACTCAATGCGAGGGGCTAGCGCTCATTGGCTAGAACTCTAATTGGTAGTGGGCTGGCCCACGTGGAGGGAAATGTACAGTTGAAGTCGAAAGTTTACATACACTTAGGTTGGAGTCATTAAAACTTGTTTTTTAACCACTCCACAAATTTCTTGTTAACAAACTATAGTTTTGGCAAGTCGGTTAGGACATCTACTTTGTGCATGACACAAGTGATTTTTCCAACAATTGTTTACATACAGATTATTTCACTTATAACTAACTCACTGTATCACAATTCCAGTGGGTCAGAAGTTTACATACACTAAGTTGACTGTGCCTTTAAACAACTTGGAAAATTCCAGAAAATAATGTCATGCCTTTAGAAGCTTCTGATAGGCTAATTGACATAATTTGAGTCAATTGGAGGTGTACATGTGAATGTACAGTGGGGCAAAAAAGTATTTAGTCAGCCACCAATTGTGCAAGTTCTCCCACTTAAAAAGATGAGAGAGGCCTGTAATTTTTATCATAGGTACACTTCAACTATGACAGACAAAATGAGGAAATGAAATCCAGAAAATCACATTGTAGGATTTTTTATGAATTTATTTGCAAATTATGGTGGAAAATAAGTATTTGGTCACCTACAAACACGCAAGATTTCTGGCTCTCACAGACCTGTAACTTTTTCTTTAAGAGGCTCCTCTGTCCTCCACTCGTTACCTGTATTAATGGCACCTGTTTGAACTTGTTATCAGTATAAAAGACACCTGTCCACAACCTCAAACAGTCACACTCCAAACTCCACTATGGCCAAGACCAAAGAGCTGTCAAAGGACACCAGAAACAAAATTGTAGACCTGCACCAGGCTGGGAAGACTGAATCTGCAATAGGTAAGCAGCTTGGTTTGAAGAAATCAACTGTGGGAGCAATTATTAGGAAATGGAAGACATACAAGACCACTGATAATCTCCCTCGATCTGGGGCTCCAAGCAAGATCTCACCCCGTGGGGTCAAAATGATCACAAGAACGGTGAGCAAAAATCCCAGAACCACACGGTGGGACCTAGTGAATGACCTGCAGAGAGCTGGGACCAAAGGAACAAAGCCTACCATCAGTAACACACTACGCCGCCAGGGACTCAAATCCTGCAGTGCCAGACGTGTCCCCCTAATTAAGCCAGTACATGTCCAGGCCCATCTGAAATTTGCTAGAGAGCGTTTGGATGATCCAGAAGAAGATTGTGAGAATGTCATATGGTCAGATGAAACCAAAATATAACTTTTTGGTAAAAACTCAACTCGTCGTGTTTGGAGGACAAAGAATGCTGAGTTGCATCCAAAGAACACCATACCTACTGTGAAGCATGGGGGTGGAAACATCATGCTTTGGGGCTGTTTTTCTGCAAAGGGACCAGGACGACTGATCCGTATAAAGGAAAGAATGAATGGGGCCATGTATCGTGAGATTTTGAGTGAAAACCTCTTTCCATCAGCAAGGGCAAGATGAAACGTGGCTGGGTCTTTCAGCATGACAATGATCCCAAACACACCACCCGGGCAACGAAGGAGTGGCTTCGTAAGAAGCATTTCGAGGTCCTGGGGTGGCCTAGCCAGTCTCCAGATTTCAACCCCATAGAAAATCTTTGGAGGGAGTTGAAAGTCTGTGTTGCCCAGCAACAGCCCCAAAACATCACTGCTCTAGAGGATATCTGCATGGAGGAATGGGCCAAAATACCAGCAACAGTGTGTGAAAACCTTGTGAAGACTTACAGAAAATGTTTGACCTCTGTCATTGCCAACAAAGGGTATATAACACATTATTGAGATAAACTTTTGTTATTGACCAAATACTTATTTTCCACCATAATTTGCAAATAAATTAATTAAAAATCCTATAATGTGATTTTCTGGAGAAAAAAAATCTAATTTTGTCTGTCATAGTTGAAGTGTACCTAGGCCTGTAATTTTCATCATATCTCATCTTTTTAAGTGGGAGAACTTGCACAATTGGTGGCTGACTAAATACTTTTTTGCCCCACTGTATTTCAAGCCTACCTTCAAACTCACTACCTCTTTGTTTGGCATCATGGGAAAATCAAAGGAAATCAGCCACAAAACATTGTAGACCTCCACAAGTCTGGTTCATCCTTGGGAGCAATTTCCAAATGCCTAAAGGTACCACGTTCATCTGTACAAACAATAGTACGCAAGTATAAACACCATGGGACCACACAGCCGTCATACCGCTCAGGAAGGAGACGCGTTCTGTCTCCTAGAGATGTATGTACTTTGGTGTGAAAAGTGCAAATCAATCCCAGAACAACAGCAAAGGACCTTGTGAAGATGCTGGAGGAAACAGGTACAAAAGTATCTATAGCCACAGTAAAACAAGTCCTATAGCAACATAACCTGAAAGGCCGCTCCGCATGGAAGAAGCCACTGCTCAAAAACCTCCATTAAAAAAGCCAGACTACGGTTTGCATCTGCACATGAGGACAAAGATCATACTTTTTGGAAAAATGTCCTCTGGTCTGATGAAACAAAAATAGAACTCTTTGGCCATAATGACCATCCTTGTTTGGAGGAAAAAGGGGGAGGCTTGCAAGCCAAAGAACACCATCCCAACCATGAAGCACAGGGGTGGCAGCATCATGTTGTGGGGGTGCTTTGCTGCAGGAGGGACTTTGTGTGGATATATTGAAGCAACATCTCAAGACATCAGTCAGGAAGTTAAAGCTTGATTGAAAATGGGTCTTCCAAATGGACAATGACCCCAAGCATACTTGCAAAATGGCTTAAGGACAACAAAGTCAAGGTATTGGAGTGGCCATCACAAAGCCCTGACCTCAATCCAATAGAAAATGTGTGGGCAGAACAGAAACAGCGTGTGCGAGCAAGGATGCCTACAAACCTGACTCAGTTACACCAGCTCTGTCAGGAGGAATGGGCCAAAATTCACCCAACTTATTGTGGGAAGCTTGTGGAAGGCTACCCGAAACGTTTGACCCAAGTTAAACAATTTAAAGGCAATGGTACCAAATACTAATTGAGTGTATGTAAACTTCTGACCCACTGGGAATGTGATGAAAGAAATAAAAGCTGAACTAAATCATTCTCTATTATTATGCTGACATTCACATTCTTAAAATAAAGTGGTGATCCTAACTGAGCTAAGACAGGGAACTTTGACTCTGAATTAAATGTCAGGAACTGTGAAACTGAGTTGAAATGTATTTGGCTAAGGTGTATGTACATTTCTGACTTCAACTGTAATTTCTATTCAATTAATGACACATTTGTCAACCAAAAATAATTTTTATGTGCACTTACAAAAAACAAATGTGTTTTGACCTTGCTCAGGCTATTTGCTGGTATTTCACAAGTTATCTTTTCTTGTTCATAAACTCTTTCACCTCCAATGGCAAAAAAATGTAACAACAGTAAGGTGTGTGTCATGTACTGTAAATGATCCACTTTATATGATTGGCCTGGAGCCATCTTCTTCTGAGAATTCAGTGACCTCATCCTTTTTTTCTTTGACTCTTCTTATCAGGTCAATACATTTTTTTATTGTTTTTTAAAGTAAGATGGACAAATACGAAAGACTGAGAAATAAATCGTATGAAGGGTTGATTCTTGTTATATTCTTTTGAGGATTGTCTTTGAAGTGCAGATTTTATGCCACCATGGTATGTTTCAATATACACCACTGTGCAATACAAATAAGATAAGGGTGATTCCGTGGGAAGGTCAACCTGAGCATGTACAAATAAAGTTAGTCATTTCCAAATGAAACCACGTTGATAATTATTCTATATGTTGGAGTTCAAGCTTTATTTGACCAGTTTATGTAGGATATTTGGACCATTACAGAGTAGGCTACCAAGTCTCAAAAAAAGGTTTTTCAGAAAGGGCTCACAGAGCTTGTTTTCCCGCTCACAGAGCTTGTTTTCCCGCTCACAGAGCTTGTTTTCCCGCTCACAGAGCTTGTTTTCCCGCTCACAGAGCTTGTTTTCCCGCTCACAGAGCTTGTTTTCCCGCTCACAGAGCTTGTTTTCCCACTCACAGAGCTTGTTTTCCCACTCACAGAGCTTGTTTTCCCACTCACAGAGCTTGTTTTCCCACTCACAGAGCTTGTTTTCCCACTCACAGAGCTTGTTTTCCCACTCACAGAGCTTGTTTTCCCGCTCACAGAGCTTGTTTTCCCACTCACAGAGCTTGTTTTCCCACTCACAGAGCTTGTTTTCCCACTCACAGAGCTTGTTTTCCCACTCACAGAGCTTGTTTTCCCACTCACAGAGCTTGTTTTCCCGCTCACAGAGCTTGTTTTCCCACTCACAGAGCTTGTTTTCCCGCTCACAGAGCTTGTTTTCCCACTCACAGATGTCCTCCAGTGTTAGTTATGAAGACGTTAATGAAGCAATACAGACCAAAGTTTTGTTTCATTTTCTACTTTCTAACTTATCAAGATAGTGGAGTGACTGGAACAGGCAATGTAACATCCATCCAGGAAACGATTTGGTAAAATATGCACCGTATATTGGATCATCTTGAAACGTTCTCCGTAAAGCCAACTTTCAACAAGGTTTCATATGGTCTATAATTGGTTTCTTACATTTCATTATGAGTATCCTTTTTCAGCGCAATGATAGCCATAACATCCATAACGGTTGTGGATGGGATGGACATTGATGTATCATATCTTAGCTTCAGAAGCTTGTGAATCCACCACATTTTGACTTCTTCTGTTCTGAGAAGTGTTCTTCAGACTTGCCCTGAAGTGATGGTTGATATCTTGAAAATGCTGTGTTCCAGATAAGATTCTCTTGGAAAATATATTCTGATTTCTCATGCAATGCAGTGCTGTTTTTATAGATAGAAAGATGAGAAGAGTGTATCAACAATTTGTTTGTCTTGAATATTGTTTCATGTGCATATTTTGTGCATAAACCTCTTATATTTGTGTCGACATTCAACGGGTCTGTATTGCTTCATTAACATCTCGTCTTCATAACTAACACTGGAGGAAAGCTGTATATGTTTAAAGATTTTTTTTTTAAAGGTGGTGCCTGGCCTTGTATTCTATTCAGGCTTCCTGTAGTTATGTTGGTTTTTTATTATTATTTTTGTTATATTATTTTACCCCTTTTTTGTGATATCCAGTTGGTAGTTACAGTCTTGTCCCATCGCTGCAACTCCCGTACGGACTCGGGAGAGGCGAAGGTTGAGAGCCGTGCGTCCTCTGAAACACAACCCAGCCAAGCCGCACTGCTTCTTGACACAATGCTCGCTTAACCCGGAAGCCAGCCACACCGTACAGCTGGCGACCGTGTCAGCGTGCATTGGGCCCGGCCCGCCACAGGAGTCGCTAGAGTGCGATGGGACAAGGACAACCCGGCCGGCCTAACCCAGACAATGCTGGGCCAATTGTGCGCCACCTCATGGTTCTCCCAGTGGCG
Organism: Oncorhynchus clarkii lewisi; assembly: GCF_045791955.1. NCBI lineage: Eukaryota > Metazoa > Chordata > Actinopteri > Salmoniformes > Salmonidae > Oncorhynchus > Oncorhynchus clarkii. The sequence goes on from NC_092158.1 coordinate 72,968,612, forward strand.
GCCGGCTGCGACACAGCCTGGGATCGAGCCAGGATCTGTACTGACACAGCTAGCACTGCGAAGCAGTGCCTTAGACCGCTGTGCCATTTGGGATGCGCAGCATCAGTCTCCCCAAAAAGTATGTCCATTTAATTTAACATCCATAAATACTTCTTATTATCTTTATTTCTCCAACATGCCAATATTTAGAAGTCCACTTTTAGAGGATGTACGCTCACCCCAACGGGTACTATACACACACACATGAAATGTTTAATTTCTATTTTGTTTGTCCCTTCTGTGAGACATTAAAGTTGTGATTTTTCATGCAAATGTAATTTCCATCATGCTGTAATCAGCCATGAACAATGAGGACAAGTTGTAAACTACAGTGACATACATTTCTTCAAGTCAGAACTTTCTCTCTCCTCCTATAGAGAATTGCCTCTGTGAAGATTTCCTGACGAAGCCCTTGCAGTTGCATTCAAGTGCACTATTATTCAACCGTTGTAGCCACAAGGGCACACAGCATGCCAGAGGTCTCAAATGACACAGAATGGCTGACTAGAGGAATTGTCTGTCAACATAGAGTGACTTGGAGTGCAGAGCCCCTGTGCTAATCACGCCTCCTCTATGACACGTGTACATGTATTCATTATGTAAGGGATAAGAGGCTATGCATTCTATGGAAACTAATGAACGACACATTGGCGGAGTGGACCTGACCTTCCACGGAGTTGCATTATTTTCCAGAGAACGCATAGAGCAACAAGTTGATTGTCCCTTTTATACCATGGCTGTAATTTAACACATTTGCCACTAGACGTGTTCATTTGCTGCTAGAAACGTGTTTAACATCCACTGAAGTAGCTAGCAAGTCTACTAGATGGTAACCAAACAGGCTTCCTAGTTTAGCTAACCAAACCATCAGTCCTAGCTTCCTATTATGAAAATCAAATTCAACAATGCCATTAATGTTTTCAATTCAATTTTCAAAATTCTACCGCGCGCCATAGGGAACTAATGCACACTCTAGAATGCCCTTCAAGCCAATCAGAAACAAGTATTCAAACGTTGCCATGGTATAAGCATTTATTATCTGGAGTGTCTACATGGAGTGTCTACATGGAGTGTCTACATGGAGTGTCTACATGGAATGTCTACATGGAGTGTCTACATGGAGTGTCTACATGGAATGTCTACATGGAGTGTCTACATGGAGTGTCTAAATGGAGTGTCTAAATGGAGTGTCTACATGGAATGTCTACATGGAGTGTCTACATGGAGTGTCTACATGGAATGTCTACACGGAGTGTCTACAAGGAGTGTCTACAAGGAGTGTCTACACGGAGTGTCTACAAGGAGTGTCTACACGGAGTGTCTACATGGAGTGTCTACATGGAGTGTCTACAAGGAGTGTCTACATGGAGTGTCTACAAGGAGTGTCTACATGGAGTGTCTACAAGGAGTGTCTACAAGGAGTGTCTACATGGAGTGTCTACAAGGAGTGTCTACATGGAGTGTCTACATGGAGTGTCTACAAGGAGTGTCTACAAGGAGTGTCTACAAGGAGTGTCTACATGGAGTGTCTACATGGAGTGTCTACATGGAGTGTCTACATGGAGTGTCTACATGGAGTGTCTACAAGGAGTGTCTACATGGAGTGTCTACATGGAGTGTCTACAAGGAGTGTCTACAAGGAGTGTCTACATGGAGTGTCTACATGGAGTGTCTACATATGACTGCACAGCAAGCAGTGTCTACAAGGAGTGTCTACAAGGAGTGTCTACAAGGAGTGTCTACAAGGAGTGTCTACAAGGAGTGTCTACAAGGAGTGTCTACATGGAGTGTCTACATGGAGTGTCTACAAGGAGTGTCTACAAGGAGTGTCTACATGGAGTGTCTACATGGAGTGTCTACATGGAGTGTCTACATATGACTGCACAGCAAGCAGTGTGCGGTGTGTGTAACATTTCCAAGAAATATGTTCAGAAGAGATACAGAAACAGCAGCAGAGTGGTGTGCTAGTAATAGAATGCTCTATTCTCTCGGTGAAGAAAACCATTTGAAAGACCACACCTAACCCATGGGCTATTCTATATGATGATGATGAAGACAGGAGGACATGCAGCACTGCTTACAGACATGCTGTATCTGCCTGACATCTGTGTCTCATTGTAAATAAGAGCTCATGTCTTAGGCTGCAGGCCCATGGACTGAAGACATAATGAATATTCTCGATATTGAAAGATGCCACAAGTTCTGAAATAAAATAAGAAAATATTTCTTAATTATGTAAAGCAACATGCCTTACCTTTAGTAAAATGTCACTCCATTGTTTAATGGATTTCTCTCCTCCAATTTGACACCCATTTGCTGGGGCTCCCATTGCAATCTCATTGGATAAATCAGGTGCCAGTAAAGACAACATCTCTCTCAATACTAGCAAAATGAAGGTGCCTGCCCATGGAGAATCTTGCCATACCAGGATGTATTTTTTATCCATTCGGTTCTGAAACAGAGGAACAAGAAAACATTTGGTTGCATTATCACCAAATATAAAATATTTTCAATTTGACAACAATGCTCTGAGGATGTGAAATGCTAATGAACATTTTACTTGTGCTTTTAGTTTTGACACCTCACTCAAACAGAAATTGAAAAAATGCATAAACATCAAATGAATTTATGCCATTATTTAGAGAATAAACCAGCATCTCAAAATAATATATAAAACCTGCCAGAAACAGCACCTTGAAGGAGACGTACTGCTGTACCCCTTTTTAACTCAAGACTGTGTTTATTTCAATATTTCTCAGCTATGTAGCACTGTCATCCAAATAAGGGGCTATTTCAACATAACCTGGTGAATAATAGCACAAGGTCTGTAGCAGTGTTCCCCAATTGAGTGGAAACGGCAGAGCAGATCTCCCATCAGATGCCATCAGCAGCTGCACACACAGCCCTCTCCCTGGCCTTCCTGATCGCTGGGCCCCCCACAGCGAACAAACCCCAGGGCTCCGGGAGTCCAGGGAATACCAATTCAGCTCAACACCAGCTGACCAGCAAGAGAAACGATTTACACAGATTGAGGAACTACTTTTGCAATTCTGGTCAGTCTTGCATAAAGTATTACATAAAGCCATTGAAGCTGCCTTCGAAAAATCGTTAACTCTTACATTAATTTTATTTGGCTTGTGGCGCGTTCATTTTACATTATATCGATGTCTGCACATAACGCATGGACATCATGTTCCCCCCATAGAGCAAACTTTTAGAATAATTTGACAGCTGTGTTCTGCAGTTTTCCTCTACTATGATGTGTAGGGATTGCGACTGGCAGCTGTAGATGCCTATCAGCTACCTGTTGATTGGCCTTGGGACTGATTGACAAATGACATGACAGGTGCAGGCTGCTAGTACCTGCCCCCTCTACAAGGCAGCTGACAAGCTAGTGAGGGGTGGGTGTGTTATTGACAGTAAGGGCTGTCTTCTGTCCTGCCCTCAAGGCAGAGCTGCCCTCAGAACAAGTTTGAATAAGGAAAACTCCACTGAGTGTGTAATCACAAGTGTAACCGGCATCAGTCTAACTTTTCTGAACAATGCCAATTCCTCAGCAGCAAAGGTACAGTGAAGGTCCAACAAACCCTTGTGTTATACATTTGCTTTGCAGGTATGGTAAATCTTGTTACCTGAATTACAAGGTTTGGTTGGAATACACAGTTGATATGCAAGGGAAAGCACAGTGCAGTAACAAAAATAAAGATGGGGTACACATCAAGTTAGGGGTGGCCAGAGATTTTTACGTACCATCATTACCATATACTTAGGGAGTTTAACGGTCTCTCCTTGACCTTTAAAATCATGACACCATGTCACAGTCTTTCTGTCTCAAGTAGTATTAACTAGCTTTCAAGGCCCTCCCTGACAATAAACCCAGCTCAGGAACAGAATGGTACGTGACACAGCACATGTCACGATGACAGCCTCGTAAAGGTGTAGGGCTCTATTTTCGGCGGCCGTTAAACCCAGCACAATTCTCAAATGCACAATATTGTGCAATTTCAACCTCTTAAAGCAGGCACTCTGCTCTTTTCAAACCATTGCGCCAGGGTCGGTAATTTACCTGTCTTATATCAGCTCGCTTACGCTGAGGTGGGAGGGGTGGAAATATTTGAGGTGTGTCCTTAAAAACACGCACTAAAGTGCCAATTTCAGGCAGCACTGTGGGGGTATTAAGGACAGACCAAAAGCTGGTCTTAGCAGAAGGGCGTTGTCTATGGCATGGAATTAGCCTGCGGAGGCACCCGGTATCCAAATCAATAGAATAGCATATCACCAATGTTATATTAAAATATCACTTTTGGGAGCAGTTTTTGGATAATATTTATTTCCAGGTCCCTTAAAAAAACTTTAGACACATGCGATGCCCATTGAATGAAAGATGTCAGTAAGCCTATTTAGAAACATCAAGTTGTTATGTGTAGGAAGCCTATTTAGAAATATCAAGTAGTTAAAAAAGTCTGCTTGTATCTCGTTTATCATTTAGTTGAAAAATAATATGCAATGCAATTTGGGCTAAAGGCTACCGAAATTTGAATGCAACATTCCCATGTTGAAGGACATGACCTTTTTTCAAAGGCATATGAAAATTTGGATACATAAACATTTGTCATAACTAGGACTACTATAGTGTTACTACCCTATGTTATTTATACTCTAGAGTTATTTATACTCTATGCTATTTCATAAACTAGTAGCCCTATCTTTCACGGATAGGACGAACAATTTTCTCCTGCCGGAGTTCATGACAACAGAACACCAAACACCGTAAATACACAATTTAAAGCAACCACAAAAGGCTTTGGAGCAGTTTTTCATTGGCCAGTGAGTGGTCAAGCCCTCGTAACACCTACAACCTGCGCCCATAATTCCCACTGTCAAAATAGCAAAACTATTTCTGACACACCCACAACTTGAGTGCGCTTAGATTTATGTTAGAGGTTAGTTTGTTAAAATAGATCCCAAAGTGTAAATAAAACACATTCATTAACCAAGCACTTGCTCTCGCTTTCTTATTGACACCATGCCATCCAACTGTCTCTACTTGTAACTAATGATGTCACTTCCTTTATAAGTATTCACATAACTTCACGTAGCAATATTACACATTATTCTCATAAGTATAATTGGAAAAATGGAGCCTTTTGGTGCTTGTAATATAATCACTTTGAGATCAACAAACAGTTAAATGGTCAAATATCCTACCATTGCATGTTGCAGAGCTAGAGAATTGCATGAGTAAGGTGGTCAGGACATCAGATACAATGTTCAGGGTGGTAATCCCAACCCTATCATACCCTCTACGTTACACATTAACCTGACATCATTACATCATGGTGGTAGTTAGCTCCTAAAACAGGGACATATACTGTCCATAGGGAGGATTTCCTTTTGAATGCCTTTGTTAAACTATGTCTCAAATGTTGATGATTTTTCTGTACACGTGAAACAATGCAAAGTGATGCAATACGGAGGAATATATCTTGGTTTCCGCTATGCTTTAATTTGTCTTCCTCTCTGAATTATCAGGAGACAAACCTTTGGGTACAATAATGCAATGTTTATATTATACTCATAGATGATTCCTTCAATCCATTGTAATGGTCCAAGTAATATGTATTATCTGTAGGTTACACTATCAACATATTGTATGCATGCTGTGTGGAAAGTGCAAGGTTTACAAAGTTGCTGTGCTGTGCATGCAAAATACCATACTGCTTTATTGCAAGAGAATATTCATGGACAATTAATCATCCCTACTGCTTTACCGTCAACATAGTACGTGTTATGAATTGAGTTATAATTTAACATGAGGCCTTTTAGCATTAGTGGTGAAAACCAAGTAAAACTTGGGATTCAATCAGACCTGACATAGAATTCGGGGGGGGGGGGGGGGGCTACCTAGTGTGGAAAAGCATGTTCATGCTACTGCAATGTGAGCTTGATTGAATTGAGCCCATAGTCAGATATTCACTGAACTGAGATCCATTGTTACAAGTGAATAGAATGAACAGGTACACGCAACAGGAATACTCCATCTTTATTTGTGTCTCATAGACCAGAAGTCAAAATGTTCATATCTGAATTAACAGCAGCTTAAACATTTGCCACCGATGGGCTATGGCGCACTTGATTTCCTGTGCTGCAATTCACAGCTGCCGAAGATGATAAGGTAACCTAAACCAGGCCTCTAGGTGTCTTTCATGTTCTCCATTGTCTGTGACCCAGCCATCTGCTCACCTACAGCAGATGAAAATGCTTCTACAGGGATCCCTCCAGTGAGTTATATCACACAAGAATGGAGCCTGGGCCAGGCCACGCAGGGGATTCATGCACTGTCTTAGACCGTGTTGACATGAAATGAGCTTTCCGCATAGCAAGTGGTATTTCAATTTCATCTCCTCCTCCTCTCCTTAAGATTGCTTAGCTTCTCATTTTCCAGACACATTTCCTGTAAATCCAAAATAAATCTCAGGGCTCTCCCACGGGCCTACCCATTTTATCTCATTTGCACATCTGAGAGCTGTGTTTGCTTAAAGATAGTAAAGTCTCATTGGTTAGGGGGGAAAAAACGACCAATGTGCAAGTTTGAAAGTGACTATGTTAAAGGTCACATCCCAAAATAACAGCTGAAATGTAATGAAGCAACAACGGGCATGCCTTTCTTTTGCAATTTCACTCCTTTTTGGGATAATTTACTGACTGCAGAGTTATTTCTCTATTTTCCTTCAGTATGTGACACATTATTCATTGCTGTAGAAATGTGGAGAGTATTGAGAATGGGATCTGTAGTTACATGATGCTTGCCAACCCAACATGCTATATACCACTTTGCCAAAAGTCCAGACACATAAACTCCTATTTTGTGTATGGCATTTACGACCCAGTTTAGAATACTGTGCACATGTACTTTACACTTACGCCTACTTACTTGATTCATTGCTTTTTATTTCAGAGTTTCTAACTTCCTTTGAGGACATGCTGGACAATCACTCCTACATCCTAATCAGCAGGAACGAAGACAAAAGACATTCTGATCTCTCAGCTGTATGCCACTAATTCATGTACCCATTCAAAATGCTCAAGTTCTGTTCCAACTATTTCAGTGGCTGTGACTGAATAATATGCGGCTCAAGCTTTCAATAAACAGGCAATGACAGCCATAACGCCCGATGGAGATTGAGAGGGAACAGAATGAGACCTGCAGATGTTCCTTTGACTTCCTCTCACACTGCTCTGGAGAACCACAGTTGGCTGTAGAGGGATCTTTCAAAATAGGCATTGACTCAATACTACTGTAAATATAGTAATTGCCACCATTCTAGCTTCACTACGAACAGTTTTAAGATGCAGAGATGGATGGACAAAGCATACATACAATGCATACACTATCATTTTTGTTAATAAACATGAATAAATCCTTAATTTCACATTTGTTACTTGATGTGATTCATTTGTTTGCATTATCATTGGACTGAATTAGGATAAACCAAGATAAATAATGGGGTTTTGAGGTTAAAATACAGACAATGAAAACTAATGACGATGAATTAAAAAGCACATTCATCAGTATGTTTTGTGTTTCCTCTCCTTCGTGATAGGATAAAAAACATGATTGCAATCAACAACAAAAAAATCTGCAATCATCTAATTGAATGATGCAAGCTTCCTTTCATAGAATAATCTTAACAACTTCATACATCCCCAGTTCTTCTTTTCTATTGCCTTTTGTTCCAGCTGCCAATGTGGATTTTCACTCCCTTTGTAGGCCTTGCTTGAAATAGGCTTATCTCTGGTGAGGCCTCTTCACTTGACAATAGCCCATCTATACATTAAAAATGAATGCTCCATTTCTTTGTACACACAAGGCGATATCATGTTTTCAAAACCAGTAGTTTTCAAGTCACTCACAGAGAATTAAGTTTGCATAAGAACAAAAGCAATAAAATAAAATAAAATGTATTTGTCTCAAGGTTCTCATGAAAAAGAACAATGAACAAGACAAATGTTTTCTGCGGCTGATACGTTGAACCACAGTGCAAGATTTGGTCAAGAATAATTACGTTGCTTGAATAGAAGGGACTTGAAAGAAAGCGTGTCTCTTTGGTGTATTGATATGCTGCTCTTTTTAGTGTTTGAACGTCTTAAAAGAGCAATACCCCGAAAGACTGTTCTGAAAATGTATTCTGGAGTCCTGCTGATGTTCTTTGTCATTGCTGAATATATCGTGACTAACAAACCCAAGAGTGGATTAGGCACAGAGGATTAAACGATTTGCCGTCTTGAGTTTATATTACTACTTATAGTTTCTACTCTTCGAAACATGCATATAATATAACTACATATTCTGGCTGCTTTTTGTTTGTTGTGGAATGGAAGGAACCCTGAAGAGACATGCAGCGGTGGCCGTGCACCCAATGGCGAAAGTCCTCTGATCATAGAAGATCTGTTGGGTTGGACAAATGCACATGAAATTAGGCATGAAAGCTTGTCATTATGCCCAGTATTTTGGGCTTGGGATGCACTTCAAGCAGTCAAAACAATTGATGTGCTCTGCCTTGGCAAACAAGGAGGCCCGTGACAGTAGCGAGATCATCTGGGACAGAAAAAAACGGAAACTGTTTCAAAATGACAAAGAAATGGAGCGATAAACAATGCAAAAGCAGCCATCGCTCTCAAAGGTTCAAAGCTGTGCAGACAGTATAACTACCACCTCCATTTGAATTTACCTTGTTACGCGATGCTTGTTTTTGTTCTGCTGAAATGCAGACGGCTCCGATTGTCTTGCTATGGATCACGTCCCGCGCTACGCAGTCTGCGGTATGCAGAGCCGCCATCTTTAATCACAACTGAGTTAATCTGTCGATGGTTCTTTCCTTTCTCCCTTCTCTTACTCTGTTCTTGTCTCTCCGTCCCGGCCCCCTCTGCGATTGTTGTGGGGGTTCTTCTTTTCTGACTGATATCAAACCGCCATATCGACAGGCTCATGTGCTGCCTGGTAGGGGGGCAGCTCAAAACAAGCAGCATTGGCCGCTCTCCTTTACCTCGCCGCACATTCACTGACCACATTTCAAAATTTTCTCCAAAAAATAGCGATTCCAAGGAAAAATTAATCTCAGCACTGAGGCCTTTGATGTGTGGAAGGCCGAATTCAAAGCTCCTCAATAGGGTCTATTGAATACATCTTTCTGTCAGATGTTCCGAGTAATGAGATTTAGAGGACTTTGATTGATCTAGGCCAATTTGTTGTCACCCGTACAGTCTCAGTCACAAATTTTACGGATAACTAAGGTAGAGACACAAACGCTTGATCCAACCAATCCGACTTTGTTGTTCTTCCGTTCTTCCGATGTACGAAAACCGAGAGCAAAAAAACATGTCGTAAGTAAACAAGGGCTCAGCTGGAGTTCTATGATCGCGCCATTTGAAACCAAAACAATTCTGAGAGGCCTTTGACTACGTTTTTGTTGTTGCTTTCATCCCGACAACGCTCTTCATCCATTCTGACACCCCACTCACATGACTCTTTTCCCTCTTTTATGGTCGGAGACTCGATTTTAAGGATAAACTTGTTTTTCTGTCACAGTTTTTTTGTTTGTTCCGTAAAGTACTTTTTTCGTACAATAACCAGTTAAGTCTCAAAAATGGTCGAAGCTCTCACCTGGCTCTCCTGCTGAGTGTGTCGTCGGTTCTGATTTCTCTGGTCCGCCATGACTGGGCGCAGTCGCCTGCTTGCCACTCTCGACTACTTTCTTATACTCATGAACCTGTTTCTGTTTCTTACTAGTGGATTGCTGAAAGATGTGCATCTTTACTTCATGTTGCAGCTTCTTCACTGCAACCCCATTGGAGGATGCGAGGACCAGATGATAGTCTGCAGAATCCTATTGTAACTATAGCAACAGACCCCGCAGGCATGAGTGACTTGCTCCTAATTGCTTGGTAAACATTAGAAATAGGCCACTTACTATTAGCAGATATGATCACAGTTTGTGATGAGACTTAGGGGTGACAATTACAAAAATTAAAGTGGCTTTGAACAAACAAAGATGAACGGAGTCCTCTTCCGCAATCCAGTCTGGTTTTATCCAGTCTGGTTAAAAAATAAACTCTAGTCATGGAGAGTGGTGGAAATAGCTGTGCTTTGTTATAAAATCTGAAGTTGGGTTATTTTTTAGATCAAAGCTAGCATGTGTTTAATGGAAAGTGAAGATTGCGAAATGCCACAAAACACACAACAGCCACTGAGAAGAGGTATAAGCAGATGAGAGTAGTGAAAAGAACATTGGGGAAAAGGGGGAGAGATGATTATTGCCTTTGTTGTATAGCGTTATCAGCTGCTTACCTTTCATATGAATTTCACACTTGCTTGTCTTGTAGCAGCCAGGGTCAGATTCAACAAACCCTTCCCACAATGACCGATTTTCCATTCACACTACCCCAACGAACATCCATGGTGTCGCCTGCCACTTGCATTTGCCTTGATTGCGCCACACTAAAACAAATTTTACTTTCAGATTTTCGCTTGATTTCAGTGGTTCTCTTTTCGCTCCTTTGGGCACATTGGTCAGCATCTGTAATAGAAACAAGAGAAGCTACAAAGCTCAAAGACATGTAACTCTTAAAAAGAAGAGAGCATCACAGGACAAACAGCTGGCCAGTGGTATCAAGGAGAGCCAGGATTAATGTTCGGGAGGGGTGAGGTGTTGGAGCAGTCAAGTCCTGACTTGGGGAGAAAGATTTTCATCGAAGATGAGTTGTAAGTTGTCATGGACACAAGGATTTATTTTGTCTTTGCTTCTTATCCTGCAGATTCTCTCTAACACTCCCCCAGCAGAACACAGACCTACAGAGAGGAAATATTCACGGAGAGGAAATTTGATCTAAAGTTTTGCCTGACGTTTTTTGTATTTTTACCTGAACAAATGGATTAGAGAAGAAACACAATCTAGAGCTAAAGTACAGTCTACAAATCTTTCATTTGGTGGAAGTGACTATTATAGTACTGTAGATGCACATTTGACAAAATAGTCTGTGTGTGCATGGGTGTGTTAGGAACATATTGTCCTCTCTATATTGTGTTTGATTTTGTTCGTATTGCCACCTCCCAGCATTCTCTGCACATTCTCTGACTATGACGTCCTCACTACATCAGAGAGACTCGTCAAACAGATCCACTACGGCAAAAATACAAAGCAAACATTACCCCGCCACGTACACAAATGAAGACATCGACATTGTCTGACCACAGAGACAAACACTCAAAGACCTTTGTTTGGACAAAATAAACTACAAGTGCTAAGACTTCTGGCCACACAAGTGTTTTATATTGTACTCTGTGCGTGTATCAGGTAATATTCCATAGTGGTGGATTTCTCGTTTGAAGCTACTATGTTTTCATGGACACACTCCCTCCCATATTTCCCCTCATGAATGGAAAAACAAGCCCTGCTTATCAAATAGCAGTTTGGCCAGTGTGTCTATAACAAGGAGCAATGCATTATTAAAAAGATAGCTACATTAAATAGTTGTCTTATTCTCAGAGGGAGAAAGTGAGTTTCTTGGTGTTTTGTCACATGAATAAAAATGCCTCATAATGATGTAATTTCAGGCTAAGAAATAGCTCTCAGGGTTGAATTGATTTACGATTCTGTTTACAGATTTACGGAGCTGTTCTGAGCACAAAATCAATGCTGTATGACATTACAAACTCCACGGGAGCAGGCACCATTGTTTCAGTCTCATTTCAAATGTTCCCCTACATTCTCCATGCCTCAGATACCTGTTCTTTACTATAAAGCCTAGATGTTCTGCAGCCTTTGTTCTTCATCCATAATGGGCAGTAAAAGCCTAGTTAAAGTCACTGAACAAAATCCTATCAACAGAAGTGCAATGGACAATGGATATGGCTGGTAATGACTGCTAGGATGAATGTCCTCCTGTGTGGATCAGGATGTCCAAGGCCAGAGACTCATTTTCTGTACCAACTGAGCTCTGGACAGAACCATGAGCTCTGGCTACTGGAGAGTGTGATATATCCTGGATGTTATAGGCAGGTGCTTGGCATTTATAATACGGGCCTGGCAGAGCAGAAAAGTAAGAATAACCTAACTTGTGTGTTGCTGTGTTTGTTGATTCTAGCCACTGGGCACACACTGGTTGAATCAACGTTGTTTCCGTGTAATTTCAATGAAATTACATTGAACCAACGTGGAATAGATGTTGACTCAGGGTCCTGTGTGGCTCAGTTGGTAGAGCATGGAGCTTGTAACGCCAGGGTTGTGGGTTTTGATTCCCATAGGGGACCAGTACAAAAATGTGTGCAGTCACTCTGGATAAGAATGACTCAAATCTATTGATGTCTGTGGGGAGTCACTACTGTATGCAATAAGATCCATCCTCATTATACAAGTGACTTTCTTATCCTGAATTTGGTTAGTGAACTACAGATTTGTTACCAATTTTTACTGTTTTAACAATAGTTTTTTTTTTAGCTCAATGATCATAATTTAGGCCTCATAGAAATGCTTTGGGTCGTGGTTGATGATTATTGTAATCCACAAATTCCATAACTTTCCACGCTTCACCACTTTATACCCTGTATTTATGGATTTCACAATTCCTGTGAACTAACAAATAATCTCCTACTATTGGTGTTGTTTTCACCTCATTTCACTAACTGGGCAGCCCTGCACCTATCAGCATCCCCAGACTACAGAACATGTAACCCTGAGATAAACCGCACACAATGAAATTCCACCAATGATCAGCAGGGGACAAAGTAGCAGCCAGCAGCTGCAGTCACTTTTAATCTCAACCTACAATTCAGTCACAAACAAAACAACGAGCACGGAAACAAACAATAGACACCCTCCACAACTAATCTTGACTGACACATTCTGTATGTCATAGACACTATGGCAGGAGCAGAGCTCATTCAAACCATTTGTGTCCTGAACATTGCATCATGACATATTGCATTTCTATTGTCCTTCTCAAATCACTCTGCTCATGTTACTTCCGAAACAATCACAACTATTTGGGACTTCATTAGCTGTGGTGGAAGTTCTATTTATGTTGGCCATGCCTGTGCCGTGATGTAGCAAGCAAAGACAAACTAAACACAACTCGTGCTTTTAGATTTCATTTTTTGTTTTAAATATGGCTCAGTATAGTTGCTTGCTATACTTACTAAGCATAAAAGCCAACACTAGTGTAATAAAGACAATGTTAGCACCAGCAAACCTCAGGAATAGTTTAACATAAAACAGAGCAAGCTTTTGTTCGTCTCTAGGTACTGATGATTAGGGATAAGCAGGTCAAGGTTTCATCCACAACATCTGTTGGTTTTCAACACTGACTCACTCCCAATGGTAATGAGTCTTATTCATTTTGGAAAGCCTTTGAAACAACCCCTAGGATATCTGATCAAATGAAAGCCCCAAGGCAAGCATTTCTCTCTGAGGTTTTGGGGAAGAAGAAGATAGTGAGAGCTCCACCAGCCTCATGCATATTATATCCCTAAATGTAGAGGCAATACAAATGTACTGACTATCCTTATCAATACCGTAGAGCAGTTCAACTCGTTAGCTTTTCTGGGGTGCATTTTCCCAGACTCAGAAATAACACTTACATTTATCTACAGTATTTTAAAATACAGATTTGTATTTCTATAACGATGTACCCTCAGTAACAATGTAACCCCCCCCCCCCCCCCTAGAAAAGGCAATTCAATTTGAAAGTTAGTCCGTCTGTTCCCAGTGTTCTGCAATTAACAGTCTGAAAATAAGGATACATCTCACGCTTACATTTCCTGTCTCATGACTCTCCCTCTCCTCTCTCCCCTCCCCCATCACTAGCAGTCTGTCTCCTCTCTCTCTCTCTCTCTCTCTCTCTCTCCCAAAGGTGTTTGTTTATTCCTCCCTCCAGGCTGTAGGACTGAAGCCCACTCCCACTGTCAAAGAATCCACCGACAGAGAAGATTAAAGTACCCAGTAAAACAACTGGTGTAACTCAGCTGACCAAACCATCTGTGCCTCTAAGAACACATTGGCAACAGCACAGAACACACACTGCCGTTAACAAAACATTTTTTTTTTTACAGATTATATTGCATTTCTGCTTAGGTGTCTTGTCTTTTCTGCATTCCTGTTTAGGCCTCAATAAGTATTTTGAGCACAAATTACAGACGTGTTAACGTTGGGCCAGTAACCCGGAAAGTCGCTGGTTTGAATGCCTGAGCCGACGAGGTGAAACATCTGTCAATGTGCCCTTGAACAAGGCATTCAAGGGCGCCGTAATACTATGGCTGACCTTGTAAAATAACATATTTCACTGCACCTAAAAAATATATAACTGTTTGGCCAATCGCAATTATATTCATTTTACATTACTAGCTGGGTCATTCTTAAAATGTTGTGACAAATGTGTCCCATGTCTGCAACAATGAAAACCTGATTGAATATCACATTTTTGAAGGGTAATTTAAATATAAAAAGCTGATTGAATAATAATTTTAATTGGACTGTTTATTGCATAAATTGTGTGTGTGTGTGTGTATATGTGTGTATGAGCGTGTGTGTACTAGCTAGCCTTGTGAAGTAATGAAAGACATTGCAGTGTAATAGCCTCCCCTTGTGGTTCACGTAAAACATTTTATTTTCCTTGTTCTTTTTTTTTACTCAAACCAAATGTCACTTCCAAAGTGACAGTTCATTTAAATAGGCCTATGCTAAAATACATTATATTTGACATGCATTGTTAGGGGCCCTACTAGCTACTCCCTTTCAAGTGAAATTGTGTTACTTCTGTCTTAAACAAAACCTGACCTATTTCCAATTTAAATAGTTTGAGTGTAGAACATACAAAAAATACATGCACACGGCATAAGCCATGAAAAAAATGATTCTAAATTTAAGAAATTCAGGGGAATTTAACTGCATAGGGCCACCACGAGTTCGCTGTGTAACATGTACGTCTACATGAGATATGGAACACTCTTTCATGCGCTAACCAGCGCAGGCGCGGTGGCCAAGTGGTAAGGCGTCGGTCTCGTAAACCGAAGATCGCGGGTTCGAACCCCGTCCGTGCCTTTTAGGAGATTATCAATAGCATTTCTGCTAAATCAAAGATCTATGTAACATTACCATACTCGAAGTAGAATTTCTAATGGAAAGCGTGATTAGCCACAACAGTCAAATTTTTGCTGATATTCACTTCGACTGCATACATGACTTTTGAAACATTGTGTGGGACTACTTTACCATCAATAGGGGGTAGCAAACACTAATGTTTTTAATGCGTCCATACGATCTTTCCTTTACAATGTGTACATAACATTGTAGCTAGAGTGAAACGTGACATATAGGCAGCAACTGCCTAAATTAGTGTGCTAAATTGCGCAATATATTCATATTTTAAAAGAGACATGGGGACTTTTGTAAGAATTTTACATTAAAACAACGCAATGTTTTGTTTTTGTCACGTTCCATTTCATCTGCATTTTCAAACCCTTTCATCATTAGCCTTATTGTGAAAATCTTTTGGCGCGCGCGGAGCCCTGTTCTGGGCACCAATAAACGCACAAAACAGTGTGAAGTTCCATAGATTTCGAGGAATACATTTCCCTGTTTCAATATTTGTATAATACTTTCAGGAAAATAAAACTCATAATTCCATTTACAGTAGACCAAACTTTCCCCCGATAGCTGCAGAAAACAACGCAGGACAACGCCATCTCTGACTCTGGTACGACCCCCCCTAGAATGTTTTTCTGAATTCCAACAGCCTATAATTAACAACAAAAACAAATATATTTGGATAAATGCCATATTGCTGTTGTCTGTTTTTAAGACTGCTTCACCCCCTTCACGGCCTCTCTTACCCCGTGGCGTGACCACGAAGCAATATTTGAGGCGCTGGTAATCGAGATTTTATTTTAATGCATTGAGTCAAATCCGCCAGACACTGCTGAGCTCACCACTAGGAGCACGGATACTTAAAGAAACAACAACAGATAAAATCAGACAGTCGTTCCTTCCTATCCTGCTGACTGGTCTGATATTATCATGGTAAGTTTAAAGCGATGTTATATCCATGACACACGGAAGATGTTTGGCTTGAGAGGTCGGAGGGGCTGACATGTCGTCTGTCTACCAGGGCTGGGAGGGCCAGCAGGTGCGAGGGTAATTCTTATTGCTGTCACTCCGATTATTTAATAATTATAGGACTTTGTTATGGATAATTTTGAATAGCACAATGAACGCTAAACTTGTCTGTGGATGTTTAGATAATGCTATTGTTTTGATATTAGGTTTAGGTCGTATTAAATGTGTTGTTCTTTTCAAGGGGTGGTCTCTCAGAGTAGCAGACAGATTGTGTCTGAGAGTACCTGAACTCTCTATGGAGCACCAGACACTGTCTGGGACTCAACTAACGCCCAGTGAATTCACTAAATGCACACAAGAGCTGTATATTAAAACATGTTGTTTTGCATTCTATACAGAGGGGTATATTGCAGCAATATGATATTAATGTGCACATTATAATCCAGTTGTACAGGAAATGTCAGCTTGATGCTAATCAAGTGTGTAGTTTATGAAAGGATATGTTCAAGGATTGCACAGTGATTCAAATCATGAGGATTGCATAATCAGTAATCACATCATTTGTATAAAATATGCAGGCTACTGCAAAGCCGTTGTTCTTATGAAATCAGCCGTATTGTAGGATGTAGCTAGATTGACTAATTATTATAGCAGGCTGACACTGACACATTCTCAATAACAGTGAGTGGAAGTGTGTCATCTGTTTTATAGCCAGACAAAACCCCAACCTAGACCATAACCCAATGTCAGTTATGCAATAGCCTACACACAAATTGCACTCTTTGAAAATGAGTTGAGGACAAAAGCTGAGGATGATGTAATATTGTATCTATAAGTAATTGTCATGTGTATGAGAATGTCAGGTGGCCTCCGTGTGGTCTCAGTCACGGGATCTTGTGGGCGAGATGAGTTTGATCAGAATCCAACTGGCCCGCAAAGTCCCGCTTCTGGGACTCACGCTCTCATCTTAAAACCAATTAGCCCAACTTTATGTGTGTTTGTGTGATACTGTGGTTATGTTGGGACAGAATAAATAGTCAAACTAGTGACAGGCGGTGGTGCCCAGTGAAGTTCAAATGTAACACCGCAGGGAGAATGAGGGGCTTTTGGGGGCACTTGTGTTTCAGTTTCACCATCATAATGCCCCTAAAAATCCTTATTGCTCTTGCACTGATCTCCTATCATTGTGCTTATGGGGGTGTAGAAAATACATATCAGATAAAACAAAAATTAATATCCGATTAAACTAAAATATATATCAGATTTAACTAACCCAACTATTTCCCCTCTATACATTTCACAGTACCCTTGGATTAATGTCCCAACTAGCTTTATAGTATTGGATTCCATTACATAGGCTGATGATGATGTTGATGATGTTGATGATGATGATCATGTAATCATCATTTTTTATGTTTAGTTTTAGGTCCCCATATTTTTGATGATGATGATGTTGAATTGATGTTTTTGAAAATGTACTTACCTTCTATGTAGGCCTTGCTTTGTACTATTGCTAGTGCTCATGTTGAACATTAATATTGGTATAATTATATTGATGGCTGCCAACCCATGACTAATGACTAGCATTGTATGTACTACCTTTACATTTAGTATCTTTGTGATTCAAATGTGTTTTTTTATGTTTCTACGTTGTATGTGCTCCTTGCTGCAAAACCAATTGCCCTCTGTAACAAGTTATTGTTGAAACATGAACTAACATAGACCACAGAGTTGCAAAGAAAAGGCCATATCTCACACTGGCCAATATAAATAAAATATTAAGATGGGTAAAAGGACACAGACACTGGACAGAGGAACTCTGTCTAGAAGGCAAGCATCCCGGAGTCACGTCTTCACTGTTGACATTGAGACTGGTGTTTTGCGGGTACTATTTAATGAAGCTGCCAGTTGAGGACTTGTGAGGAGTCTGTTTCTTAAACTAGACTCTCTAATGTACTTGTCCTCTTGCTCAGTTGTGCACCGGGGCCTCCTACGCCTCTTTCTATTCTGGATAGAGCCAGTTTGCGCTGTTCTGTGAAGGAAGTAGTACATAGCGTTGTACGAGATCTTCTGTTTCTTGGCAATTTCTCGCATGGAATAGCCTTAATTTCTCAGAACAAGAATAGACTGACGAGTTCCAGAAGAAAGGTCTTTGTTTCTGGCCATTTTCAGCCTGTAATCGAACCCACAAATGCTGATGCTCCAGATGCTCAACTAGTCTTAAGAAAGACAGTTGTATTGCTTCTTTAATCAGAATAACAGTTTTCAGCTGTGCTAACATACTTGCAAAAGGGTTTTCTAATGATCAATTAGCCTTTTAAAATGATCAACTTATATTAGCTAACACAACGTGCCATTGGAACACAGGAGTGATGGTTGCTGATAATGGGTCTCTGTACGCCTATGTAGACATTCCATAAAGAATCTTCCGTTTCCAGCTACAATAGTCATTTACAACATTAACAATGTCTACACTGTATTTCTGATCAATTTGATGTAATTTAGTGACCCCAAACGTATTAAGGGGGTGTACATCTCTGTCAAATTGTTAATTTCATGCCTAAGGATAAAGAAAAGGTTATACCTGTATTTTGTTTATTTGTCATAGATGCAATTAGGTCTACAGTGTAACGTTTATAAATAGTATTACATGTACTGTAGGTAGAAGAAAAATTATAATTTTGTAGATTGTTATCTCACTTCTAATGATGAATAAATAATGATTGCATTGCATAAATCATAATTCAGTATGGTTATTGGCTTTATATCAATTGTGAGAGGTTTGCATCAATTACAACATGTAAGGAGACGTTCAAATTCCTCAAGATATTAACGCAGGGGAGTTTTGACTTCTTAGCATTTCCCTTTAAAGAAAGGAGCCATGTCTTCTTTCAAAGCCCAGATTGTTCCATCCTAGTCTTGAGGCAAAGGCCAGAACACACTCTTTCAGTGCTCAGAGCATGTGACACAAACACAAGCCACTGCTCAATATTTGTTTGTGTTAACATTGCCAATGTATCTCCCTTGGCTTGAACAAGCCCTTTGGTAGGGAGTTCACATAATGTCATGCCTACAATTTGTGCTTCTCACAGATGGCCTTGAGTGAACAATTAAGTTGTTTTGCACCAAGGTCCGCTCACAGACCCTGTGTGTCACTTTCCTGTTAAATTCCAGATGACTGGGATCACTGAATTACTATACACTGTAAAAAAAAAAATATTGTGCTAATTCTACTTTTTTTTAAATGAGCGTTTTGCATCAGCTTTTTGAGTATTTCCAACATGAGGTATTACTATGTATAATATACAATTCCAAAACAGTTAGATCTACTTCATCTTTTTGATCAGTTACTTTCATTGATCATGTCAAATATTTGTTTATGTCTTTGATTATTTGCCATTTTAACCCATTGCTGAACACAGTGCGCATTGTAAGATGCTGCACGTGTCTCTAGCATTAAGGGTTGTGTAACCTTGTTGATGGTGGGAATGGGTGGTCTCATCGTTGAACGTCAATTTGCCTGATGGTTTTCATATCAGTTCATCATGATCCATTATACCTCATAGCACAACAAGCTGCTTAATACTGATACAGAAACATGCATATGAAGTTGTGTAAAAGTATCATAAAGTCAAACAATTTAGAATTACCCACAATCCTCTAAAAACGAGGCCACATGGCAAGTTGTTGTGAAATTCTTTAATTATTAAGCTGAGAGTAAATATTATGAATATGTAGTAAATTATACACTGAATATTAAATTGAATTGACATGTTCAAATGTCATGCTCTTTGAACACATACAAATGAAGTAAGGTATTACAAGTTTTGAAGTAAAACCTGAATTTGTATGTGAAAATCATATATTTTGGGGGATAATATTTACTAAGCCCCTGAATAATTTTGTGCAGTGTAGTGCAGTCACAGCAGCTGTGGATTCATGATCAACTAATTGAAATAACAAACCGATGGTTTAGTTCGATTACCAGAATGTTTTGTAAATTAGATGAGGGAGAATAGATGAATTGCTAGGTAAAGCCCTGCTTTATCTCAGCTCACTGGTCACCATAGCAACACCCACCCGTAGCACGCACTCCAGTAGGTCTATTTCACTCGTTATCCCCAAAGCCAACACCTACTTTGGCCGCCTTTCCTTCCAGTTCTCTGCTGCCAATGACTGGAAAAAATTGCAAAAATCACTGAAGCTGGAGTCTTATATCTCCCTCTCTAAGCATCAGCTGTCAGAGCAGCTTATCGGTCACTGTGCCTGTACACAGGCAATCTGTAAATAGCACACCCAACTACCTCATCCCCATATTGTTATTTATCCTCTTGCTATTTTGCACCCCAGTATCTCTACTTGCACATCATCATCTGCCCATCTATCACCCCAGTGTTAATGCTAAATTGTAATTATTTCGCCTCCATGGCCTATTTATTGCCTTACCTCCCTACTCTTCCACATTTGCACACACTGTACATAGATTTTTCTATTGTGTTAATGACTGTACGTTTGTTTATGTGTAACTCTGTGTTGTTGTTTTTGTCACACTGCTTTGCTTTATCTTGGCCAGGTCACAGTTGTAAATGAGAACTTGTTCTCAACTGGACTACCTGGTTAAAAAAAAGATCAATGGAATTTTGATTAAAAGGAACACTTTCAGTAGGCCATTTGCAATTCTGCTCATCTTCATGAAATATGCTGCACAGCAAGCGGGCTAAGACATAAAACAGGTGGTCAGTGGTCATTCCCACCCATCATGCTCTCTGTATGTCCACAAGCCTGTAGCTACTGCTATCAGGAGAGCACTTTCTTCTATGTGGGATATACTGTGAGTGAGCAGAATAGATATTTAGATATCTATAACTAAGCCCATCTAAATAAACTCTCAAAATATAAGTAAATAAACACATATATATCATTGTAAACATATCCCAGCCATGGACATATGGAATCAAAACTAATAATTTGCATCGTGAGATGTGATCGTGAAGTCGTAAACACCTTCCCTTGCTGTGAAGGCGCTGTGTGTGAAGAATATGGTCAGGCTGTGTTGAATCACAGAGCATTTGCTGGCTTTCCAGACAGGTTAGTCTTTGCTTATCGTGAGGGAGGCAGTTACAGCTGGGGAAGTCATTATTGACACCCTATACCTTCAACGGAACGTTCCAATCTAAATGACATGGCAGAAAGGATCTGTGCCTTTATTGATTTTAAATAAAACATCACAGCGAATGCCTATGGTAATAATATTGAAATATGAATATTGCAATATGAGAATTTAAAATATTAAACTGTGAATGACAAGACGAGAAAACAACAGATAAACTATTAAATAGACTGATTAATAATGATAGTAGAAACTCTAATTGTTGGTATACAGTAATTTCTGCATCAGGTGCCTTGTGCCTCAAGAAGTAGATGATGAAGTAAATGACTGTCATAGTTGAGATATCTTTAAAAGGGACTGCAAGATATTAATCTGAGAAATTTGGTGTTCAATATAATGAGATAATAGCATACGCTTGTTTGACTTTTTTCCAATGGATGTAATACTTTGAGTAATCTCCATTAAATGATACCTCAAATCCAAACGATGTAGAATGTTTTCTAATGCATTAATGTGCATAAACCAAAACTATGTTGATTATATTCTGTGATAAACTAATAAACTGTAAAAATGAATCCCCAAAAGCCTCTTGCTATGACAAACTGATGTCAGAGGAGAGGAATGCACTGGAGAACCTAATTTTCTTCTGAAGTAGCAATGTACATTCACAATGACCTGCAAAATGGTTTGGATTGTCACAACCACCGTTAAGATTCCAGATGTGACCAATATATCCTGGTCCTTGCCAGTCCTTAGACTGTTGTGTTTCTAATTGTACAACCTTCCTCTCTAGAGGCTTCTTCTACATTAACGTATAGTACTCTGCACTGAGTATACAAAACATTAAGAACACCGGCTCTTTCCATGACATAGACTGACCAGGTGAATCCAAGTGAAAGCTATGATCCCTTATTGATGTCACTTGTTAAATCCACGTCAATCAGTGTAGCTGAAGGGGAGAAGACAGGTTAAAGACAGATTTTTAAGCCTTGAGACAATTGAGACGTGGTTGTGTACAGTCGTGGCCAAAAGTTTTGAGAACGACACAAATATACATTTTCACAAAGTCTGTTGCCTCAGTTTGTATGATGGCAATTTGCATATACTCCAGAATGTTATGAAGAGTGATCAGATTAATTGTAATTAATTGCAAAGTCCCTCTTTGCCATGCAAATGAACTGAATTCCCCCCCCCCCCCAAAAAAAATCAGCTGCATTTCAGCCCTGCCACAAAAGGACCAGCTGACATCATGTCAGTGATTCTCTCGTTTGCACAGGTGTGAGTGTTGACGAGTACAAGGCTGGAGATCACTCTGTCATGCTGATTGAGTTCAAATAACAGACTGGAAGCTTCAAAAGGAGGGTGGTGCTTGGAATCATTGTTCTTCCTCTGTCAATTGCCGTCATCATTGCTTTGCAAAAAAAGTCTTCACAGGCAAGGATATTGCTCCCAGTAAGATTGCACCTGAATCAATCATTTATCGGATCATCAAGAACTTCAAGGAGAGCGGTTCAATTGTTGTGAAGAAGGCTTCAGGGCGCCCAAGAAAGTCCAGCAAGCGCCAGGACCGTCTCCTAAAGTTGATTCATCTGCGGGATCGGGGCACCACCAGTACAGAGCTTGCTCAGGAATGGCAGCAGGCAGGTGTGAGTGCATCTGCACGCACAGTGAGGCAAAGACTTTTGGAGGGTGGCCTGGTGTCAAGAAGGGCAGCAAAGAAGCCACTTCTCTCCAGGAAAAACATCAGGGACAGATTGATATTCTGCAAAGGTACAGGGATTGGACTGCTGAGGACTGGGGTAAAGTCATTTTCTCTGATGAATCCCCTTTCCGAGTGTTTATGGAATCCGGAAAAAAGCTTGTCCGGAGAAGACAAGGTGAGCGCTACCATCAGTCCTGTGTCATGCCAGCAGTAAAGCATCCTGAGACCATTCATGTGTGGGGTTGCTTCTCAGCCAAGGGAGTGGGCTCACTCACAATTTTGCCTAAGAACACAGCCATGAATAAAGAATGTTACCAACACATCCTCCAAGAGCAAATTCTCCCAACCATCCAGGAACAGTTTGGTGACGAACAATGCCTTTTCCAGCATGATGGAGCACCTTGCCATAAGGCAAAAGTGATAACTAAGTAGCTCGGGGAACAAACATCGATATTTTGGGTCCATGGCCAGGAAACTCCCCAGACCTTAATCCCATTGAGAACTTGTGGTCAATCCTCAAGAGGCGGGTGGACAAACAAAATCCCACAAATTCTGACAAACTGCAAGCATTGATTATGCAAGAATGGGATGCCATCAGTCAGAATGTGGCCCAGAAGTTAATTGACAGCATGCCAGGGCGGATTGCAGAGGTCTTGAAAAGAAGGGTCAACACTGCAAATATTGACTCTTTGCATCAACTTCATGTAATTGTCAATGAAGGCCTTTGACACTTATGAAATGCTTGTAATTATACTTCAGTATTCTATAGTAACATCTGACAAAAATACCTAAAGACACTGAGGCAGCAGACTTTGTGAAAATTAATATTTGTGTCATTCTCAAAACTTTTGGCCACGACTGTATGTGTGCCATTTAAAGGGTGTTCTTAATGTTTTGTACACTCAGTGTATGTGTGTCTTCAAGAACCTTCCCTCTATTCATCATAGGATGAATGGATTTGTATGTGTGAGTGAATAGAAGATGGTGGCATGTATTCTTTCACTACGCTCATGCACATGAGTCCTCCTAGTGTTATTTAGTGGTCTTCAGACAAGGCAGAGCAGAGAGAGAAGGGCACACAGCCCCAGTTGACTGTTTAATAATCTCTGCTCACAGTTCTCCACACTGACAGCCTGCCAGATACAACAATCTGAGGGTGGTGAGAGTTAGCAGGCCAAGAGCACGCACACACACACACACACACACAAACACAGACACACACAGCTTTTAAACAAAATACCAGGTGGCATAGCAAGATGAAATGTGCCCTTTCTTGTCAATGCACATAATACATTGGACAGGACCACAAGATGGGATGACACATTTAGTTTCAGTCCTTCAGCATACATCAGATGCTGATCTTACTTGTAAGTAATACAACAAGTATTGTAGTGACTGTAATTACAGTAATCCTGAACCTTAATACAGCGTAAGAACAATGTCATAACAACACTTGTTACAATGTAAGTGTTACACATTCTGATGATAAAAAAGTTTGGAATTGTTCCAATCGGGAATGCTTTATAACAATGTTAGTCAGGAAAAATATATATTTCCTTGTCCAAAACATCAAGACACGTGTGAAGCAATAGGCACGGTATGAAACACTTCCAGCCAAGACTCGCACCCACATCTAATCCTATTGTAGATATGGCCATATTGAGTGCTCTATTGTTGCTGATGTCAGATTCCGTTGTCATTCACGATGAGCACTGTTGAAGTCCCATTTTGAAGCAGGACTACTTAGACAGAGAGGGACACACACAGAGACCTTGCAGGGGAACTCTGCTGGGTAAAGTATATTGAAAAATCTCACATGACAAGCCACCCTCACACAGCGAGGGGGATACATTTACCCTTTCTGCCTCAGCAGTTATATTTAGAGCTTCAGTAGAACCGGTGAACAGAGGACATCATGATGCATTTGAAGCTAAATGGGAAGGAATTGAGATGATTCTCTTGATTCTTATGCTCGAATCAGACACCAAACATGATTAACACAGTAAGACTAATGATTGTAGGCTGTGCTCTCTTGGTATGACAATGTAATAATTACATAAGAAATTTGTCCAGCAAAATATTACCAAGTTGTCGCTCTCACTTAAACAAAATTAATATATGGCCATCCAATACTTCAAGATGGAGCTGGCCCTTAACTCGGTAAGTAGCTGTCTCCTGGGCACATGTGCATCCAACCCTGTCATCAAAAGCTGATTTCTCACATAAATGCACACATTGATTCAGGTAACAGACCATGTAACTAGGCCTAGAACCCCTAGACAAAAAAGCAAGTGAAACAATATGAATAGGCTAGTTATTGGGTTCGTAACAATATACATTTGTGTAACTACTGTGCCGAGGTCCCATTTGAATCACGAAAAATTATTATATGCCCAGTGTTGGAAAAAGTACTCAATTCTCATACTTGAGTAAAAGTAAAGATACCTTCATATAAAATGACTCAAGTAAAAGTGAAAGTCACCCAGTAAAATACTACTTGAGTAAAAGTCTAAAAGTATTTGGTTTTCAAATACACAAGTATCAAAAGTAAAAGTAAAAGTATGAATAATAGAAAATTACTTAGATTAAGCAAACCAGACAGCACAATTTCCATGTTTTTTGTATTTACGTATAGCCAGGGTCACACTCCAACACTCAGACATCATTTACATGTGTGTTTAGTGAGTCCGCCAGATCAGAGGCAGTAGGGATGACCAGGGATGTTTTCTTGGTAAGTGTGTGAATTGGACCATTTTCTGTCCTGCTAAGCATTCAAAATGTAACGAGTACTGCTGTCAGGGAAAATGTATGGAGTAAGAAGTACATAATTTTCTTCTGGAATGTAGTGAAGTAAAAGTAAAAGTTGTCGAAAATATAAATAGTAAAGTGAAGTACAGATACCCCAAAAACAACTTTACTTAAGTATTTTACACCACTGAATATGCCTTTAGGGGGTGCGGATCATATGACTCATCGCACGTCTCGTTTTCTGAGACGTCTTTGTGAAGGCAACATGTGTTTAGCATTGAGCATATTTGGACAACATGCATTGTAGTAATCACATCTATAAACCATACTTGAACGTTGTCCTGTGACCTATGTGAACACTCAGGAGGGTCATCAAAAGTGGACCAATTGCTAGACATATGGGGATGTGCACTGCTTTATTTCACTGTCAGGCTGCCAAGCACGGTTTTTCACCACACTCAAGTGCATGGCCAGACCACACAATTGGACACAGTTATTGAAAATCTAGGTGCATGTACAATTCCCAAACAAAACTGTGTGTGGGGGGGGGGGGGGGGGGGGGGGGTTAAAAGTTCCAATTCACAGCATAGCACATTTTCCTTACTGAGCAGTAAGTAGGATTTACATGAACTGAATCTATGATTCTTGTTAAATCCAGAATCCTTGACAGGCATCCCTGGAGACCAGCTCTGTGCAGTAGAGCTCAGCTTCCTCATGTGACTGCCAGGCCTTGGAGAGAAGCCCCCAAATGAATCAGTAGCAGGCCCTGGTTACTGCATTCTGGCCCAGGGCTCTCTAGCATGCAGACCCAGGAGTAACAGCTTAATTAACAACCACAATGGAAATGTACGGTACCTAAAGATATATCTACATTAGGCAAAGATGCCGGAAAGGAAATGCAGGTAGTGTTGTTATTGTCTTTAAATAGGCAGGTAAAAACACAGAGGCAAAATAAGATCCTCCTGTTGATTCAGTGGTTAAGAAATCACTCAGAGATATTTTGGCTGGTTGGGTTATGACTTTGGGATGTAGCCATGTTGTTGTGGGTCAATGACAAGCTGCACTGCCAGCTATTATGAGTCCACCGTAGTCGGAACATTGTGGAAAGAGGCAGGTAATATGTCTCTATGCTTCGGCCCTCTGGCAGAATGTCAACAAACCCCTTGACAGTGTTTCAAGGATGCTGTATTGACAGGGTTCTGAAAAACAAGGACTATTCACATGACTGACATGCTCCATTTTGCACAATGGTGCTTATTTTACTTTTTTCTTACATCAAATGGTGACAAATAGTATGAAAGACTCCCTTTGTTCAATCCATCATTGCAACTGATCATGTTTCTTACATTTGAGAGACCATTTGTCAAAGGGAAATGTTACTGTAAGTTGAATATAAAACCAAATGGAGTGTGTTCTATCCTCCCAGTTGAAAAGATCAAATAGGATTTAAAATGCTGACTGGCACAATTTACATAGAATATCGTGCAAGACCTACTCCACTGGGCACACACTGTTTAAATCAGCGTTGTTTCCACGTCATTTCAATGAAATTACTTTGAATCAACGTGGAATAGACGTTGAATTGAAAGCTTCAAATTCCTCTGCGTACACATCACCGACTATCTGAAATCGTCCACTCACACAGACAGTGTGGTGAAGAAGGTGCAACAGCGTCTCTTCAACCTCAGGAGGCGGAAGAACTTTGGCATGGCCCCTAAGACCCTCACAAACTTTTACAGATGCACAATTGAGAGCATCCTGTCGGGCTGTATCTCCGCCTGGTACAGCAGCTGCACTGCCCGCAACCGCAGGGCTCTCCAGAGGGTCATGTGGTCTGCCCAACGCATCACCGGGGGCACACTGCCTGCCCTCCAGGACACCTACAGCACCAGATGTCACAGGAAGGCCAAAAATATCAAATCAAATCATCAAATCAAGTTTTATTGGTCACATACACATGGTTAGCAGATGTTAATGCGAGTGTAGCGAAATGCTTGTGCTTCTAGTTCCGACAGTGCAGTAATATCTAACAAGTAATCTAACAATTCCCCAACAACTACATAATACACACAAATTTAAAGGGGTGAATGAGAATATGTACATAAAAATATATGGATGAGCAGCATAGGCAAGATGCAATAGATGGTATATACATAATAATGTAATGTATGATATGTAAAAAAATAAATAAGGGACAGTATTTAAAGTTGCGCTGTTTAAAGTGACGAGTGACCCATTTATTAAAGTGGCCAGTGATTGGGTCTTAATGTAGGCAGCAGCCTCTTTGAGTTAGTGATTGCTGTTTAACAGTCTGATGGCCTTGAGATGGAAGCTGTTTTTCAGTCTCTTGGTCCCAGTTTTGATGGACCTGTATTGACCTCGCCATCTGGATGGTAGAAGTGTGAACCGGCAGTGGCTCGAGTGGTTGTTGTCCTTTGAACGTCTTTTTGGCCTTCCTGTGACATCGGGTGCTGTAGCTGTCATGGAGGGCAGGTAGTTTGCCCCCAGTGATGCGTTGTGCAAACCGCACCACCCTCTGGAGAGCCTTGTGGTTGAGGGCAGTGCAGTTGCCTTACCAGACTGTGATACAGCCCGACAGGAGGCTCTTGATTGTGCATCTGTAAAAGTTTGTCAGGGTTTTAGGTGCCAAGCCAAATTTCTTCAGACTCCTGAGGTTGAAAAGGCGCTGTTGCGCCTTCTTCACCACACTGTCTGTGT
Organism: Oncorhynchus clarkii lewisi; assembly: GCF_045791955.1. Lineage (NCBI taxonomy): Eukaryota > Metazoa > Chordata > Actinopteri > Salmoniformes > Salmonidae > Oncorhynchus > Oncorhynchus clarkii. Next base: position 72,997,038 of record NC_092158.1, read on the forward strand.
GGGTGGACCATTTCAGTTTGTCTGTGACGTGTACGCCAAGGAACTTAAAACTTTCCACCTTCTCCACTGCTGTCCCTTTGATGTGGATAGGGAGGTGCTCCCTCTGCTGTTTCCTGAAGTCCGCAATCATCTCCTTTGTTTTCTTGATGTTAATGAGAGATTGTTTTCCTGACACCACACTCCGAGTGCCCTCACCTCCTCCCTGTAGGCTTTCTCGTCGTTGTTGGTAATCAAGCCCACTACTGTTGGTTCGTCTGCAAACTTGATGATTGAGTTGGAGGCGTGCATGACCACGCAGTCGTGGGTGAACAGGGAATTGTTGTGAATTGTTAGATATTACTGCACTGTTGGAGCTAGAAACACAAGCATTTTACTACACCCACAGTAACATCTGCTGAATATGTGTATGTGACCAATACAATTTTATTTTATTTTATTTGAATTGACGTCTGTGCCCAGTGGGACATTTCATGATCCATGGCCAAATGTTTTTTCTCTCGCTCCCTCTTTTTCTGTTATGGGATAATTGCATGGCGACCTAGTAGTCTGCATTCTTTGTTTTAGTATTGCCTAACTGAGAGAAGATCATTGCTAGTCCACACAGAACCATGCTCCTAATTTTCACAAGTCATGGGGTCAAGGAAGAGGGATGGGGAGATAGGTCGGGCTGAGCTGAACCACGCCTTCTCTGCTGATTAATGCAGTGCAGCACAGCCTCTAACCAGAAGCACATGCAGGCCTTTTGCAGCCAAGCCAAATTAATGAATGTCTATCATGAGACGAGTAGAGGACGGGGACAGAAAATGTTGAGACACACAGCTTTGTTGTATGGCCTCTTGTTTGGCAGAATCTATTTGGGCCATCTATGTTTGCATCTATAATGTCTCTTGTTAAAAGTGCAATAAAATAGAGCCAAAATGCATTCTCATGGTGAACACATGATAAAAAAAGGATGCTATATCCACATAGAGGTGTCATGGCCGTAGGGGCCACAAGGGCACCTCATATTTGTGCTGTTTTTGTTCAAAGAATTACTAAACAGTTTATTATTATGCATGAATTATTTCTAAAAAAAGACCTGTCTGAGGTATTTTGCAAAGCGGGCACACTGACTGGACCAGGCAAAGAGTACCCCTACATCCTCCCTAGTAAGTGGTTCCTTCCAAGGTGCACCATGAGAAAAGATATGCTAGGCAGGATGCTCGGTACTCTAGTGCGTGCAGACAGTATCGTCAGTGAAGGAGGAGAGAGTGTTGATTGACACATAGCGTTTGATTAGATTTTAGCTGCTGGTGATGAGCAGGACTTGCAGGAGGTATGTTTATAAATGAATTTGATCAAGCTATGTAGCCTATTGTTTCCTTCTTGATGAATACAAAAATGTTTTGTTGTTTTTCTGTAATACTAGTTAATACTAGCTATAGTATTCACATACATACATCATCACATACTTTGTGAACCCTCTAAAATAATGAGTGCATGACGCCCCTGTATCCATATACAGGTTATACTGAGCAGAATAGCATGGCTCCATCCCTCTGTACTTTAATGAGAAATACTCTTCTAACCCAACCTCAATTAATCAAAATAACTTACATTTCTCTCCTATTTAGCTAAAGTTATATCCCACAAGACAGGTTGAGACATGTTTCACTGCACATAGCAAAACCCTCAGTTGCTGCAAAGCATTTTCACAATCTTCTTCTGCAAGTCAGGACACTTTCCTTGTGAATCATCACACATTCCCCTTTGTCTTTTCTCACCAAAGAAGTGAAGATAAAAGTCATTCCTCTCCAAGTCATGAAAGAGAAGAAACAGATCCCTCTAACTTCCTTATCAGATTACACACACTCCAGTCATCGGTCGATTATAGGCCTGTAAGTTGCCATGTGAATGATGGTCAACATGGTGACTCAGCAGGCTGAGTGGACCTGAGTGGTAGGTTTATTGGGTGATGGTAGCATTAATAATCACAGCTGCTCCTCTTCATGTCTACATGAGTGGAGTCTCCTCAAAGGAGGAAGGGGAGGACCATCCTTAAAAATAAAAATAGTGAAACACTAAAAAAGTTGTTGTTTTTAGATAAAACTATACTAAATATATTCATGTCACCAAATAATTTATTAAAACACACTGTTTTGCAATGAAGGTCTACAGTAGCCTCAACAGCACTCTGTAGGGCAGCACCATGGTGTAGCCTGAGGATATCGAGTTCCCGTCTTCCACTGGGTACATTGACAGAGAGGGATGCTGTGTTAGCTAGCTGGCTATCCAACACTGGAACTCTTGTTAATTTTTTACCAGCTAAAGATGTAGGGTGTGTGTAGTGGTCAGCGGTTATGATATGAAAGTTTGGCTTGGAAAGTTTTTTTTGCCTGGTCACAGACAGCTGATTTGTTGTGCACTGAAGTCCAGCGAAGGGAAAGGGTGAGAAGAGAGCACATAGATGAGAGTAGGAATTTTTGTGATCATGCTGTTTGTATGTGGCTGCTATGAAAGTGAACTGTGTTTGCGTGTGATCACAGGTGTGTATTCATTATGTCGAAAAACATTTCTTAAACTGAAGCAAACGGAACCAAACAGGGATAAACATACCTGAATGTGTCCAATAGAAACTCTTGTTCGCAAATGTTGGACTAATGATTACACCCTAGATCACCTAGATGCAGGCAAGAGGGTGCAATGTGTCACTCACTGCCTGTCACCTTGATTACTAACATTTTTCTCTCACCCTATGCACATACAGTGGGGCTAAAAAGTATTTAGTCATCCACCAATTGTGAAAATAAGCATTTGGTCAATAACAAAAGTTTATCTCAAATCTTTGTTATATACCCTTTGTTGTCAATGACAGAGGTCAAACGTTTTCTGTAAGTCTTCATAAGGTTTTCACACACTGTTGCTGGTATTTTGGCCCATTCCTTCATGCAGATGTCCTCTAGAGTAGTGATGTTTTGGGGCTGTTGCTGGGCAACACGGACTTTCAACTCCCTCCAAAGATTTTCTATGGGGTTGAGATCTGGAGACTGGCTAGGACACTCCAGGACCTTGAAATGCTTCTTACGAAGCCACTCCTTCGTTGCTCGGGCGGTGTGTTTGGGTTCATTGTCATGCTGAAAGACCCAGCCACGTTTCATCTTCAATGCCATTGCTGATGGAAGGAGGTTTTCACTCAAAATCTCACGTTACATGGCCCCATTCATTCTTTCCTTTACACGAATCAGTCGTCCTGGTCCCTTTGCAGAAAAACAGCCCCAAAGCATGATGTTTCCACCCCCATGCTTCACAGTAGGTATGGTGTTCTTTGGATGCAACTCAGCATTCTTTATCCTCCAAACACGACGAGTTGAGTTTTTACCAAAAAGTTATATTTTGGTTTCATCTGACCATATGACATTCTCCCAATCTTCTTCTGGATCATCCAAATGCTCTCTAGCAAACTTCAGACGGGCCTGGACATGTACTGGCTTAAGCAAGGGGACACGTCTGACATTGCAGGATTTGAGTCCCTGGCGGTGTAGTGTGTTACTGATGGTAGGCTTTGTTACTTTGATCCCAGCTCTCTGCAGGTCATTCACTAGGTCCCCCCGTGTGGTTCTGAGATTTTTGCTCACCGTTCTTGTGATCATTTTGACCCCACGGGGTGAGATCTTGCGTGGAGCCCCAGATCGAGGGAGATTATCAGTGGTCTTGTATGTCTTCCATTTCCTAATAATTGCTCCCACAGTTGATTTCTTCAAACCAACCAAGCTGCTTACCAGATTCAGCCTTCCCAGCCTGTTGCAGGTCTACAATTTTGTTTCTGGTGTCCTTTGACAGCTCTTTGGACTTGGCCATAGTGGAGTTTGGAGTGTGACTGTTTGAGGTTGTGGACAGGTGTCTTTTATACTGATAACAAGTTCAAACAGGTGCCATTAATACAGGTAACGAGTGGAGGACAGGGGGCCTCTTAAAGAAGAAGTTACAGGTCTGTGAGAGCCAGAAATCTTGCTTGTTTGTAGGTGACCAAATACTTATTTGCCACCATAATTTGCAAATAAATTCATAAAAAATCCTACAATGTGATTTTCTGGATTTGTTTTCTCTCACTTTGTCTGTCATAGTTGAAGTGTACCTATGATGAAAATTACAGGCCTCTCTCATCTTTTTAAGTGGGAGAACTTGCACAATTGGTGGCTGACTAAATACTTTTTTGCCCCACTGTATGTTGTGAACTTTCATTCACAGGCTAGGTTTTAGCAACTTCATGATGGGTATAGGGAACATTAGAGTACCATGTATTAGCCAATTTGAAAAATGTTATATGTAAACAGATTTTCAAGATGGTGAAACCTTGTTGTGTTCACTTTTATGAGAAACAGCAGAGCCTGCCAAACAGCTACAGTAATATTCAAAACATTGAAGCACATGAGAAATGTTTTCCAGTTCAGCCTGTCTTCGGTCGTGTGACAATAGGTGTTGTGATGCAACACCACATATCCCACAAAGGGCTGCTCCGCTCCAAGAAATGAACTCCTTGGCAGTCAGAGGCTCTTTTCTTGGCATGGCCTGTGAGGTGGGAAATGGTAAAACAGGAGACCCACACGGCAGCAGCCCTCTCTCAGAATATCTAGTCGATTTTAGCTACTGTGGTTCCTCCTACTTGCTCCTGTCTTGTTAAAATGTCTTATGAACCAGTGCCACCTTGAATTAAAGGTAAGAGAGTTCTTATAGCTAATAATGGTATTTGACATATTGTGTGTAAAGTGAATATACATATTGTGTAATGTAATGGAGAAATTGTAGGAGTAGAGTAAACTCAACATTTGGGTTGCAAGGCAAAAGGATAGAGGAGTTAAATTGTGTAAATGACGCACCACATTATGTCCTCTTAGTCAAATGAAAGTGAGGAGCTTCTAAAAGGAAGTTAACAGGCCAACATGAAAATGAGGAATTAAAAGCACCCTCTCTCCTCCTGCCTTGGCATGTGACGACCACAGCATATGACTTCCATCGCCTATTACCCAGTGAAGGGCTGGACACAATTGAGTGAGTGTTGTTTGGGCCATGCCCTAGATACTTGTTTCTCCCAGTCCTCAGCTATATCTGGCCACTGTGCAGAAGCATCCACTCCCATTTCAGGCCAACTCACCACTGGCCACATTGTCTGCAGGCTGCAAGGGGCTTTACATGATGACCCATACCGGGAAACAAATACATTTTAATATATTTAATGTCACGCAAAATGTACGTATTTCTAATACATATAGATACATTTGCATATTTGCTCAAATGCATGTAATCCCTGACAATATGCCAAAGTGGTTCCTAATTCGGCTTCTTAAATGACTCTTTACTTAATGATCAATGGAGATCATTTTTTGGGGCCACCAAGCCAAAACGTTGGCAGTGATATCATTTAAAGTGTGATGGTGAGTAAAAACAAACGTAGGATTTCACCAAATTTTAACATTCTTTCATAAAGAGCACATGTTCAACTTCATAAAAAAACATATTTTCCTATCTCCCACCAAAAAGTATATAGTAAGTGCCTCTCTTCAGCTTAATTAAATAATAAAAAAATTGAGTTGTTTTTGTATAGTTTTTGTTTTAGTTTTTAATGATTTAAACAAAACAAAAATATATTTTACAACGCTCCACAATATGTCAAAATGTAGATCTATGTCTTGTGCTTCCAATGAGTTATATTATACAGCTCTGCAGTAGATGGTTAGCGGTGTTATGGTGCGTTCGTAGCCAAGTGGGAAGTGGGAATTTACCACATCTGGGAAAAATCCAATTGAACAGCCCTTCAACTGGTAGTTACCAATGGTGTATATAAACCCTGGATTGTTGATGCTATGTATTGGCCATTGAGAGGCTTTGAAGCCTCCAGTCTGCCATATTGGCTTGTCGGAGCAGTCCTCCATATTAATTAATGTAATTCTACAGTATTTCGGACAAAATAACATGTATTTAAGTATTTTTTATGTTGTCGTGGGGACAGTAACATTAGTCATCTGTAAATTATACTTTAAGGAGAATGTTTTTATATATTTTTTCTTTGTATGTTTAGCTCACATAGTACACTGTAAAACTATGCATCAAGCTGTCTGTAATATAATAAATGTGGTAAACCTTAATGTAGACCTTAATACATGCATTTCTATAGTTTATAAAATATTTTCTACAAAGGTGGGGGAGTTGCAAAATCGAGACACAGTGGCTTCAACACAGCTCCCTCTATCAGTCACCTAGTGTATACAGTGCCTTCAAAAAGTATTCACACCCCCTGACTTTTTCCACATTTTGTTGTGTAACAAAGGATAAAAATTTATTTAATTGAGATTTTGTGTTCAATTTTGTGTTAATGAAAAATAAAATATTAATATCTTGATTAGATAAGTATTCAACCCCCTGAGACAACACATTTTAGAATCACCTTTGGCAGTGAATACAGCTGTGAGTCTTTCTGGGTAAGTCTCTAAGAGCTTTCCACACTAGGATTGTGCAACATTTGCCCGTTATTGTTTTCTAAATACTTCACACTCTGTCAAATTGGTTGTTGAGCATGGCTAAATCACCATTTGCAGGTCTTGCCATAGATGTGCAAGCAGATTTAAGTCAAACCTGTAACTCAGAACATTCACTATCTTGGTAAGCAACTAGTGTATATTTGGCCTTATGTTTTAGGTTATTGTCCTGCTGAAAGGTGAATTCATCTCCCAGTGTCTGGTGGAAAGCAGACTGAAGCAGGTTTTCCTCTAGGATTTTGCCAGTGCTTAGCTCCATTCAGTAAAAAAAAATATCCTGAAAAATTCCTCAGTCCTTAACAATTACAAGCATACCCATAACATGATGCAGTCACCACTATGCTTGAAAATATGGAGAGTGGTACTCAGTAATGTGTTGTATTGGATTTGCCCAAATGAGAACACTGTATTTGGGACAAAAAGTTAGTTTTCCAGTAATACCTTTGTGCCTTGTTGCAAACAGGATGCATGTTTTGGGATATTTTTAGTTTTTGTACAGGCTTCCTTCTTTTCACTCTTTCAATTAGGTTATCTTATTGTGGAGTAACTACAATGCTGTTGATCCATCCTCAGATTTCTCCTATCACAGCCATTAAACTCTAACTGTTCCAATGTCACCATTGGCCTCGAGCTGAAATCCCTGAGCGGTTTCCTTCCTCTCTGGCAACCTAAGTTAGGAAGGATACCTGTACCTTTGTATAGTGTCTGGGTGTACTGATACACCCACCAAAGTGTAATTAATAACTTCACCATGCTCAAAGGGATATTTAATGTTTTTTTGTTTTTTGTACCCATCTACCAATAGGTGCCCTTCTTTGCGAGGCATTTGAAAACGTCAATGGTCTTTGAGGTTGAATCTGTGTTTGAAATTCACTGCTTGACTGAGGGATCTTACAGATGATTGTATGTGTGGGGTGCAGAGATGATGTAGTCCTTCAAAAATCATATTAAACACTCTTATTGTACACAGAGTGAGTCCATGCAACTTAGTATATGACCTGTTGAGCATATTTTCACTCCTGAACTTATTTAGGCTTGCCATAACAAAGGAATTGAATACTTTTTGTCTGAATACATTTCAGCTCTTCAGCTTGAATTCATTTGTAAAAATTCCGAAAACATAATTCCACATTATGGAGTACTGTGTGTTGGCCAATGACAAAATAAAACTACATTTAATTGATTTTAAATTAAGGCTGTAACACAACAAAATGTGGAATAAATCAAGGGGTATGAATACTTTCTGAAGGCACTGAATAGAAATGATTGATAATTACTAGTTAAATCAGCCATGAATCCCCATTGTCACAGGGGAATGGAAGCTTGTTTTGTGCAACAAGGAGGTCCAATTGAATGCAAAAAAATCACAAAAATTGTTCAAACATTTCTAGCCCGTTTATCTATGGGTAGAGCAAGGTTGACGTGTTATGCTCGACCCGCTCAGTTTTTCACGATAAAAAAACATAAAATGGCTCAAAAGAGTAGAACCAGTCCACCTGCTTTTAAACTATGATTTGACTTGTGAAATAAATATATTTTTTAAATAAGTTTCACCATATTATGTATGTAGTTCTGTCCTTGAGCTGATAGCCTCAGACAACAACATTGATGTAAAAGCTGATTCGGTGAGAGAGGTTATTAGCAAGTGCATCAGTGATGTTGTACCCACGGTGACTATTAAAACCTTAGAACCACTGCTTTTAATCATGGCAAGGCGACCGGAAACATGACTGAATACAAACAGTGTAGTTATTCCCTCCCCATGGCAATCAAACAAGCTAATCATCAGTATAGCGATAAAGTAGAGTCGCAATTCAACGACTCAGACATGAGATGTATGTGGCAGGGTCTACAGTCAATCACGGATTACAAAAAGAAAACCAGCCCCGTCGCGGAAATCGACGTCTTGCTCCCAGACAAACTAAAAAACGTCTTTACTCGCTTTGAGAACAACACAGTGCCACTGACACGGCCCGCTACCAAAACCTGCGGGCTCTCCTTCACCGCAGCCGACGTGAGTAAAACATTTAAACGTGTTAACCCATGCAAGGCTGCCGGCCCAGACGGCATCCCTAGCCATGTCCTCAGAGCATGCACAGACCAGCTGGCTAGTGTGTTTAGGACATATTCAATCAATCCCTATCCCAGTCTGCTGTTCCCACATGCTTCAAGAGGGCCACCATTGTTCCTGTTCCCAAGAAAGCTAAGGTAACTGAGCTAAACGACTATCGCCCTGTAGCACTCACTTCCGTCATCATGAAGTGCTTTGAGAGACTAGTCAAGGATCATATCCCCTCCACCCTACCTGATACCCTAGACCCACTCCAATTTGCTTACCGCCCCAATAGGTCCACAGACGATGCAATTGCAATCACACTGCACACTGCACTAACCCATCTGGACAAGAGGAATACCTACGTATGAATGCTGTTCATCGATTACAGCTCAGCATTTATCACCATAGTACCCTCCAAACTTGTCATTAAGCTCGAGACCCTGTGTCTCGACCCCACCCTGTGCAACTGGGTCCTGGACTTTCTGACGGGCCGCCCCCAGGTGGTGAAGGTAGGAAACAACATCTCCACTCCGCTGATCCTCAATACTGTGGCCCCACACGGGTGCGTTCTCAGCCCTCTCCTGTACTCCCTGTTCACCCATGACTGTGTGGCCATGCACGCCTCCAACGCAATCATCAAGTTTGCTGACGACACTACAGTGGTAGACTTGATTACCAACAACGGCGAGACAGCCTACAGGGAGAAGGTGAGGGCACTCGGAGTGTGGTGTCAGGAAAATAACCTCACACTCAATGTCAACAAAACAAAGGAGATGATCGTGGACTTCAGGAAACAGCAGAGGGAGCACCCCCCTAATCATATCGATGGGACAGTAGTGGAGAAGGTGGGAAGCTTTAAGTTCCTCGGCGTACACATCACAGACAAACTGAAATGGTCCACCCACACAGACAGTGTGGTGAAGAAGGCGCAACAGCGCCTCTTCAACCTCAGGAGGCTGAAGATATTTGGCTTGTCATTCACAAACTTTTACAGATGCACAATCGAGAGAATCCTGTCTTGCTGTACCACCGCCTGGTACGGCAGCTGCTCCGCCCACAACCATAAGGCTCTCCAGAGGGAAGTGAGGTCTGCACAATGCATCACCGGGGGCAAACTACCTGCCCTCCAGGACACATACACCACGCGATGTCACAGGAAGGCCAAAAAGATCATCAAGGACAACAACCAACCGAGCCACTGCCTGTTCACCCCGCTATCATCCAGAAGGCACGGTCAACAGGTGCATCAAAGCTGGGACAGAGAGACTGAAAAACAGCTTCTATCTCAAGGCCATCAGACTGTTAAAACAGCCATCACTAACATTGAGTGGCTGCTGTCAACATACTGACTCAATTCTCTAGCCACTTTAATCATAAAAAATGGGACGTAATAAATGTATCACTAGTCACTTTAAACAATGCCACTTTATATAATGTTTACATACCCTACATTACTCATCTCATATGTATATACTGTACTCTATACCATCTACTGCATCTTGCCTATGCCGCACGGCCATCACTCATCCATATATTTATATGTACATATTCTTATTCCTTCCTTTACACTTGTGTGTATAAGGTAGTTGTTGTAAAATTGTTAGATTACTTTTTAGATATTACTGCACGGTCGGAACTAGAAGCACAAGCATTTCGCTACCCTCACATTAACATCTGCTAACCATATGTATGTGACCAACAACATTTGATTAGTCTATTACCGTTCTGTATTATGTCATGTTTATGTATTTTCTGGGGTTGGTGGGTTAAAATATTATTCGATGTCACAGAGGGTGCACAGGGGAATATGTCAAAATGCTGAATATTTGCACTTTACAAGTCTTTATTCATATTGAAAATCTGATTTATTGAATTCTCCATGTGACCAATATTAAAGGGCACTTCATTTCATATACCAGACTTTTAAAATGCAATATTGCTGCATCATTTCAACTTAACATATGAAATGTATTTAAAAGGCACTCATTTCGTCGAACGACCCAGTACACGTTAAGTTCTGCCAGTTGGAAGTTGGTTGCTATGCACTCGTCAATATTTTTTACAATGGTGGGGGAGTGCCAAGATGGAGACACGGTGGCCTCTATTAGTCATCTAGTGTATCTATAAATCATTGGTAATTACTAGTTCAATCCACCATGACAGGGGGAATGGAAGCTTGTTGTGTGCAACAGGGAGGTCCAATTGAATACAAAAGCTACCCAGTACACGTTAAGTTGGATGTTGGTTGCAACGCTCTCGTTAAGTTTGTTTGTTTGTTTGTCACACACGGTCACTACATGACTGATGATGCATCATGTCTGTAGTCATTTATGTAGTCATTTAAATGTTTCTTAGTGCTTTTGGTACGCTTTTGGTATGTGTCAAGTACAATAATTGGCGGCAGCCTATTAAAAGACTTGGAGGCGTGTCTCCCATGAGATGGTTTGTCATGCCAGTTTATGTGTTAAGTTGCGTTCTGTAAAGGTTAAGCTGCTGTGGAGTCGCAAGATGGTGGGTACACCTGAATGGTTGTCGGACTTGGGGATTGAGTCAGGGGAACCCATTGAGGTGGTTAGGGAAAAGAAGGAATGAATTGGAACATTTTAAGAGTAAATATAGTGTGCTGGAGAAGGAAATTGAACATGACGAGAATGAGGAGGAATTAACTGCGGTGGCAGGTGTTGGGAAGACCGCCAAGTTTGAGCCTCGTCCGATGAGGATAAATCCTTTTTTTTGCTAAGTGGAAGTGATAGTTTTGGAGAGAATGTGTCCTTGCCTTCTGGCTGATCCATATGTATTGTCGGGTTGAGTGGAGAAGAGGTTGGAGAATGTTGGGTCGGTGAAAGTGACTCGAAGTGGAATTATGTTGATTTTTTTGCTTTTTTGCCATTCAGAAGGACAAGAACTGTGACTTGCTTTCCTCTCCCGTGGAGGGCGCTGTTGAAAGGAGTGATAACTGGAGTGGCGTTAAGTGTTGAGGAGGGACAACCGAAGTTGAAGATTCCTGGTGTCTGTGACTCCCTCCGTTTGGTGCGATGAGAGTGGGGTGAAACAGAGAAGACACTCTCTGTACTACTGAGTTTTGATGCAGAGTTTTTTACCAGATAAAGTCAAGTTAGCTGTGAGTATGAGGGAGATTCCTAGATGTGAGAAGTGTGCAGGAGGAATGTTTAGTGTTGTTGTAAAAAGTTGTGTGTGTAAACTGTAGGGGTACCCATGGTAGGGGGTACACATTGCTTTGTCTCAGATGTGTCAGCTGAGAGAAAGGCAGGTTTAGGTTACCAGGATCAGAGTAGTGCAGAAGGTGTCATATGCTGAAGCAGTGAAGAGAGTAGTAGATGAAGATGGGTCCAGGGTGAGGATCCCTGTGAGTAGGCAGAGGTCAATAGAGAGTGATAGGAATAACGTGCTTCAGTAAGGCTGTTTTCTTGTTGTTGTCACCTATACCGTAGGAATGAAATGGAAATCACAGAGGATAGATGTTGTGGTGGCAGCTGCAAAGAAGTACTTGGGTGTACAAGATTTTACTGCAAAAGAGTTACAAGGTGTTTTGAATGATAGTGTCCTGTCCTTCTAGGCTGTTGGCTTGGTGTAGGATCAGATAAGGCCAAAGCAGTGGAATAGTGATGAGGTTTTAATGGGTGTGGGGTTAGTTGACAGGGCAATGTTTTCACAATGTATAATGAATTTATACTACAGAATAGTAGGCTTATTTAGAGCTGATACAGTTGGTGGCGGCATGCACCTATAACATTTGTTTGCTAACCGCCATAATACCAAAGAAGAAGAAAGGTTAAGCTTGTACAGTGCTAGTTCTACAGTCTTAATGACACTGACAAAAGTGCATGTGATTCTAAAGAGTCTACTAAAGTTTCTTTGTTAAGACACTCACCATTTCGTTACAATATGATTTGGCAATTTTTTTAATGTTTGCCATACATTTTAATTTAAGAATGTATTTCTTACAAATACATTTAAATGCATGTTGGAATATATTTTACAAAACATTTCCAAATACATACATAAATATATTAAGTACATCAATAAATACACTCTTTAATGTATTTCAGAATGTATTTTGAAATACATGAAATACATTTTCTGATGCATTTAACATATATTGTGAAGCAAATGTTTATATACACATTATATTTATACATTCCGTATTATATGTGAAATATTTTGGGGGGCCAATTTCAAATATTTCACATACATCCCACAAAATGTATCTAAAAAATATATTTTAAATGTTATTTTTTTCCGTATGGGGAGTGTCCAGTGTGAGCTAGAAAATTGGACACGCAGGCTTAGCTACTTCACTGTGATCTGTGAAAAGTGGATGCACTTACTGAAGTAATCAGATTACACTAATATGGTTGTTTACATTAGTTCACATGATGAAGACTGTTGTACTTCTGAGTTTACTGGTCGGTAGTGTCATACAGTATATAGCAACAGCGATCATCATCGGGTTATATAAGTGGGAAGGAATTTATGTGCAATATAGTTTGGATTCAAAATAGGAGTCAGACATAATTATCTCTTGACCCCTACTGCTCACACTTATTGGAAAACTATTTGAATTCATTTTGGGTCCTTATGCATAACATGAGGTACAACAGTAGACAATGTTCAGCCAAACTAAAGTACAACTATTTATTTCTTAGCAATTTAATTGAACTATGATTCAGACACAATAAACATCTGTGCTGTCTTGTCCCTTCTCCATCTAGTCTCGGTTCTAGTTAACTATGTTTATGACACCACCTGCTGGTGCTGAGTACTCGCTGACACTACCTACAGCAGATTACAAAACAAGGAAACCATTCAGATGGGGGAACATCCTCCACCACCACACCATTAACACACAAACATATTTACTTCCTAACCTTATGTCCTTAAACTCAGGTCTGGAAAGTGAGGCCATCTCTGTAAGGAACTCACTGTTGAGCCATGTGGGAGTGACGTGGGAAAAAGCATCATACCAATGACTGTATTCAAGCAGCCTGTGTTTCCTTTTGCCCAGAGGGGGAGCCAGATTCCTTTCATGAGCATCTGTAGAGCTGCATCTGCACTGCCGAAGGAGAATGCCCAACATTCCCAGAATACGAACACATACCGCTGTAGATTAGACTAAAGCAGGACTTCTATACAGACTACTTACAGTCATAGCATCTGTATGATATCTCCAGCTTATTACAGGAGTTTGGGTTTCTAATGAAAGTTAAGGCTATTGTTGTCGTTAATAATTTCAAAGAGCCATGCCCCAAAACAGAAATACTAAAACATTCCAAACAGCTTAATCATTTGAAGTTAGGAATTCATTTCTGATGCAGCGTCGCAGGACAAAACATGCCCAAATAAAGTATAAGACAGACTTCAGTTGCCTCAAATTTGACATTCCCTATGCTGGTCATATTTCACCTGCCACACACGTAGACAAGAAATGTATCTACCTCGGAGGAGACCTGGGTTCAATACATGCATATTTCTGTGTATTTGAGTATTTTCAAATGATTTTGCCAGATCAGCTACTTTAATTTGAAGGATTTGAAAGTATTTTTGAATAATTATATAAATAGCCATCCTCAGTTATTTCAAATACCCCTAGGACCAAATGGACCTGGGGACAAATGCAAGGAGTATTTTAATATTTGTATTCGAAAATATACTTGTCTGTGTATTTAAGCATTTTCAAATACATTAAATAAAGTGTATTTCCAAGTACATTGCAATATTCAACTACTTGTATTTTCAAATAAAAAAGATCAAGTGTTCTTGTAAGTAATTGAAATACCCTAAATAGTATTTGCACCCAGGTCTGCCTTAGATAGAAATTAATTAGGCTAGATGTAAGTATACAGTATGCTACTAATAGTGTATGAACGTGTTTGCATCGTTGCTGTAAACTGTAACATGAACATGCATCTTAGCTTTGCAGTTAACATTCAACATTGCCATCTGTTGGTCACGTGCTGTACATCATACTTTACGGCTACTGAGCTCCAGCAAAGTAAACATTAAGTTGAAAACGTCAATCAGGTGAAAACCTCAGGATGCTTTTAGAATCCTTTTAAGAGGTGAAATATCATGCTGGGTTAGTTAGAGAGGATTAGAGCAGTGGAAAAGAGACCTCGGCAGAACCTCAGGGAGTATAAGGTAAGGCACAACACACCCAGGTATAAGTACACTATTGTAAGGACTTAGGCTACCTGATCTCACCTTGGCTGCAACATTTCACCCCCTAAGAATAAGCCCTTGGATGTTATGTAACCACTACTGAGCTCTCTCTGTTTTGTATACTAGTTTGTTACCTGTGCTTGTAATTTCTGGTCATTATACTCAATTTGGAGAGCCTCGTCGCACAGTTTGTTTATCTAATGACATAGTCACACTGTGATAGTGGTTTAAGCATGTTTTTCCTTTTCATATAAATGGAAAAAAGGAGATACCAACACAAAATGCCCTGAAGTATTACTGCTGTTACATGTCATTATAATGTGAAGGAGATCCTTCTGATATTCTAATAACATAAACAGACACACAGCAAATATAAAAATCAACAAGTGTACATTTATTGAATCAGTAGATATTACATGTTGGCAGTGTACACCCACAGAGAAAGTCTGGCCACATAGCATATTTCCGGATGAAAGGTGCCTTTCTCAAGCATTTGGCTGCCTCCCTGTCACATTTGCAGAGAATCTTCTCACATTTGTCCTTGAGATCATCTGGAATGAAAAGAGGGTTAAGCGGGTGAGTAGTTTCCTTAAATGACAGCTGATGTGAAAGGAGTGGTCTGTGGAGGATGTGAAGGAAACACTCTGAGGTTTAGAAATGTTTGAAAATGTCTGATGCTCAAATAAACACCGTAAACATCCTGAACTGTGTTGCTTGTCCTATGTGCTTTTGCGATTAGCAATTATGGTTGGGAGCTTAAAATACCTGCAAATGTGGGTGAGAAATGATTCCTTTCGCGCCCATTCCCTCCTAGCACTCCTGTCCCCTATAATGTCTGCAGTGTTTGTAAACTTCTCAGATGTTTGTTGATCACACATCTGTTATTTTCCATGCACTGAAAAGACCCATTCATTTTCAACAGCAAAACAATGACAAAGTCATAGCATGTAGTATTTTCTTTCTCTAAATGACCACACCTCTGCAAGGGGAGGGATAGACTTATTCAGCTTGATTTAATCATTATGTCTCATTCATGTGCATAAAACTGAGATGGCATACCACATTCTGCAGTCCTGTCTTCACATGTCCATTGATACTTTCTTGTCTTGGTGTGGCAACCAGCAATTTCTGCATCTCCGTAGCAGCAGTCATGTTTGTGACAGCACCTTAATGAAGGACAAAATACACTACTGTAACACTTAAAACAGAGCATTATAAGAACTATTTGCTGTCTCAGTGATGCACTACATAAGTAATACAGTCCCTTTTTCTAGAAACTATTAACTGAAAAGGCAGAGACTGGGCGTTTTTCCATATTATTGTAGCTTGGACCAACAGCAGCTCTATTTAAAACAAAAGGAAATGAAAGAGGATGGGCTCAACTATTGTTAGTAGGCAGGCCTGTGACAGATTTGGAGGCTAGAGGTTCTGTAGTTTAACGGTTTTGTGGGAGTTCATGTCTGTGATTAGTGGACAGAAGGAAGTTATGGCTAGGATTTTGGGTGTGGGAGCGCTGGTTGTGCATGTCTATTTCCAAATATCCAATTGACAGGAGGGCAAAACCTCAAAAGAAAACCCAAAATGATACACTTTGCAGTTTGAACTGCATCGCATAATGCAGGTTGTTATTGTGGCCTACCAGACTGAAAAGTAAATGGAGGGGTTTTTCATTCAGTGGTACTTTAAATGATCAGAGTTTGTTATGAAATGGCACTCCCCCCCCCCCCCCAAAAAAAAATATATATTTATAACATGTTTATAACACATCATTACAACTGCCTCACCAGTCTGCTTTATCCCTGGGCCAGCCCTGACCCCCCAGTCCACAGTAGCAGCCATACATCATATAAGCCAGGGCTGATCTGCCTGTGCTGCACTTGATGACTCCTGCCAGCTCCAGTAGCCCTCTCTTAGTCCGTGGGGGGCTCTGCAGTGCCATAGAGGCTATTACCACTGCAACAACAACAACAACAACAGAAGAAGAACATGAAACTCAGCGCATCACATGTACACCAATCACATATACACACATCTTGTTCAAAATGTGCACTTACATATACTTGTCTGTATGTAGCAGCCTTGCTTAGTATGTGCCATTTGCTTCATACTATCTCTTTAGCCATATGTCCTGTCATCAAGTGAATATTGAGAAGTGTAGCTCGGTGATTAGTCTCTCATATGAAGATTATTCTGAATGTCTAAGTGTTCAAAGTGTCAGAATGGACATGCTGTATTATTACAAGTCTATTCATGTGACGACCTAATATTGCAATTGCAAGCCTGGAGAAGTCCCTCACATTTTCCAAGAAAGATGCACTTTGTAATGGGGAATATTTAAGATGAATAAAGTTCATATTCATTTAAAAGTAATAAACACAATACTTAGAATTTTTTTATGTTTTCCCTTTCTGTCAGACACATGATTTCCAGTGTTCTATTTGTGACACTCATTCGTGTACGGGTTGATGGTCACTAGACTTGTCACTGAATGTTATGGATTGTTCTCATATCGTTTGATAGTGATTGACGCCAGAGCTACTGAATGTGCAAGGACTGAGGACACAATGACATTATGAACTCAGTGATTCTGTAGCAGCTGGCAAAGTCACTGTCTTTTGTTTTGACTTCGTACAAGCCTCTCAGGCTGATGTTTAGAGAACGTTTCATACAGTCTGATTAATGTATAAGTACCTTCTCAGAGAAGGCCCGTTTAATGTTTTCTATGCTGATATGCTGGGGTGTCTCCTTTTTGCAACTTGTATTAAACCAAATGTGATTATGATTGACTATAATTTCTCTGACACTGATATTTTTAGACAACCATAGCTTTTGAAACCCCTTTCCCGCAATACAAAACAACTTCACACTTTTTATGGGACTGCTCTCCTTTTTGTTCAGCTGGAAATTCTCTTTACACTCTTATACTATTGTCTAGTTCTATAACCTCTTTTCCCAGATCAAATTAACATGAATTTGTAATGTGCATATTAGTTGTCAACATACAAGACATGACAATTGACATTGGTACTGATTTGTTAAATCATTAAACATGCATTAAAGTAAAAATTCAACCATAAAATGAGCTCTATATAAAGATCACAAGATTGTGGAAATAAAAGATTCAACCATTTCAAGATGATACAGTTGTATTGTTGTGTGAAATTAAGGAGTTGAATCATCAGGCTATAACAGATCTAAGTTCCTTTCATGTTAGATCCCTGAAGGCACTCATAACATTGTCCTTTAACATTACTTCACTCCCTCCCAATCCCTCTTAATCATTCCCTGCAAAATGTGTTAAAAAGGTCAAGAAATTCAAGCAGCAATTTACCAGAGAACAGTAGAAGTATCCGATAAAGCGCAGGCATGGTGTGCAAGAGGGAGTCTGCATGCACTGCTGCTTATTTACACTCTGGTGGACATAGCCATTCAGTGCAGTGGGGAGTTTTTTTTTAGAGTCTGGTTTGAATAATCTCCCGAGCATCATTCCCTCCTCCTCCCGGAATAATCTGCTGTAAACTAATCCTTGAACACTGATCTGAACTTGGTTTGAGTTCCCTCTCCGTTAGAATCACCTCAGTCCATAATGTAGTATTACTTAAAGCCAATTGCTCAATGACTTTTGTTCAGATTCTGAAAAACCAAGGACTTCAGTTGACTTTGGTTCAGATTCTGGAAGATCAAGGACTTCAGTTCAGGACTAATGCCATGTAGAATACTAGAAGTAGGTCTAATTGATCAATAAATGAATGTCTGTGGTCATTGTTTTGTCATGTCAACAGCCTTATTGCATGCAATTCCTCACAGAAAACATGTTAATAAAGGGCCAGCAAGTCAACAGTGTCAAAAGGTTGTATATCATGCTATATTCCAATTAATAATTCATTTGAATTATATTTATTTGTTGACATTTCAAGATCTCATCATGTACCTAGTACTTTAATTTCATAGATTAAAGTAAAAAGTCAGAACACAGTTTGTGGTCAACAGGGGGCCCTGTTTCCTCGAATAAGAATGGAATCTAGCAAACATTTAAAAAAAAACGTCATGCCAGAGACCAGGCCACATCATGATTCGTGTCCCCAACACTTAAGAAATCACTGATGCTGGCCAGGGAACAAGTCATACATCTTAAGCTGTACTCATTTAGATGTGGACTTTTTTTTACATCTAAATATTCCTTAAGGGTGAGCATATTTTAAATGTCATTATTTGCAAGATGGCTAACTAGCTAGTTTGCTATCTAGCTGTTAGCTACACCGCTAACAGTCATGTACTGTAGCTAGCTAGCTCTCTTGCATCTCCCGCCCGACATATTGATAACTAGCTTGCTAGGAAGCTAGCTAACGTTACTGTAGAAACATGTACAGATACTCTACTAGTGTACGTTATCTTTGACAAGCATGTAACTGTAAACTGTATAGCCATGGCTATCTAGCAATAACATTGCATACTGTTTGTGTTAACAATGTCAATATCTTTCTCGTGCCAGATCGGTTAGTCTAATTTAGTTAAGCTAGCCTACCTAGGTTGAGGTATTTGTTCGACCTAGACGCTAACTAGCTAGCTACATATGTCAGTGGGTATCGAACATTTCCTCTGACGTTATGGGGCTAACTTGTGATAATGTACACTTTATAACGTTCGTCCAGGATCAACTCTCCCAACTACTGTACTGTAGATTTGTATATCCAGACTCGTTGTCAGTCGTAAGCAGACTCACTTTAGCTAGTTAGATTTTTATCTTCTCGAAATATTGACCGATTACTTTTAACTAACTAGCTTGTGAAGACGACAGACAGGAAGTTCAAGGCATGACGAATTTTAAAGCCATGGGGTTTTCGAGGCTGTCGTATGCTTTGTTGAATCAGTAGCACGTGAAGCCTGAAAAGTACTTTTCACCTGTTTAACGTTATACAAATTGATGATGTGAATTGTTTCGTCTTTATTTGAGTAGTTAATGAGTGAGTAACTTAATGAAAATGTATGTTTGGACGCAAGGCCTACGACAAAAACGGTTTTGACAATAATACAATTATACTCAGAGTAGGCCTAAAACATGTTAACTAGAAAGGTAACTAACTTTTTTTTTACGACATATTGTGTTGACAGAGACCAGGACCTAAAGAAACAGGTGAACATGTCAATCCTGTGTCAGGACCGAAGCAGTCGCTGGCAGGATATTCAGAATGGGCTGCAGTTCATCCAGTGAGTATGATCAGGACTCCCCAGTTCAAGTCCGTGTACCCAGGGAATGCAGATTGGTTGAGTGCATAGGGAAATCAGGCTACAGAGCTGTTGTCAGCCACCAATGGATGGTCTTGGGGGAAGAGAATTACAATTAATTTTCACAGGAGACAGCCTAAGTGTTTGCATAGTGGTAACTGCCTGGAACTGTACAACAAGTCAGATGTTGTTTAGCAATTTCTGGATCTTGTGCCTTAATGTGAGTAATATTGAAATTGTATTATTTGGGAAAAGATTACTCCATGAAGCCCTTGAATGGTGTAACACTTGAATATGCTCATGTTTTCAGTGTCAACGGAAGGAGATCTAAGTTTGAACTTGTTTGTTTCTAGGTCAACTCTGCCCTATCCTGGAACTCAGGAACGATATGAGGTGATTATGCAATCAAGCCAAATGGCAGCACCTACATTCGTGACATATGAAGCTCAGAATGCACCTCATATTTTGGTATTTATTTAGAAGTTGAATTAGTTTTTTATTTAGAAGTTGAATTTGTTTTTTCAGGTGTTCATTCAGGACCTTGTGAAGAATCTGTTTGGTGAAGGAAATGACGTGTTCAATGAAGGGGAATGGATGCGATCTATAGAAATGTACACTGAGGCCTTGAGCATAGCAGAATATGCAGATTCGGAAGACATCAGTGTACCTACTGGAACGTTGGAAAAGCTGTATGCCAATCGAGCTGCTGCTTACTTGAACGTTGTACCGGTAAGTCAGGGTTAAGAAAGTGGTGTGTTTTGTCTTACATTTATGAATGATGTATTATTTCTCTATTTATTTTTTGTTCAAATAGTGGTATAATTTGGGAATTTGATTTCAGGGTCTGCATGATGAAGCACTAGTAGACTGTGAGAAAGCTCTTCAATTGAATGAGGGAAACCATAGAGCTCTTTATAGGAAAGCCAGAGCCTTGAAAGAGATGGGCAGGCATAAAGAGGCCTATGAGACTGTAGCGAAGTGCTCCCTTGCAGTGCCTCAGGTGAGACCGCAGAGGAAATATACCATGTGGTAAGGTTTTGTAGATGGTTCCTTTTATTGTCTTAAGTTCATAATCCTTATTGTCAATATGTGATTGTTTTTTCAGGATCCCAATGTCATAGGATTGACTCAGGACCTGGCCAAAATGTTGGGATTGAAAATCCGTAAAGCCTATGTCAGGAGTAAGGTGAGAGTGTACTGTGTTGAGTATGAAATATGGCACATATGCTACTTCAGTATGTGGCTTAGTATCTAACCTTGAGACATTTCTTTCAACAGCCTGCCTTAAATGTTTTGCCTGGATCGAGCTATTCAGGTGCATCCAATGACAAGGTAAAGGGAATTCCATTTCTTTGTGTGAATCTGCACACAATACAGATTACTTGCACCAAATGAACATGGTGTAGCAGCAAGTAAAGATGTTAAGAGCATTCTTTTTTATTTGTTTCAGTCTCATGGATCTACATCTGTGGAAGATATAGAAATTGGTAAGAGATTCTGTGATTTAGTTTGAGTAATTTACTTAAAGGCCCAGTGCAGTCAAATGTGGTTTCCCTGTGTTTTGAATACACTGAGTATACAAAATATTAAGAACACCTGCTCGTTACATGACATACTGACCAGGTAAATCCAGGTGAAAGCTATGATCCCTTATTGATGTCACTTGTTAAATCCACTTCAATCAGTGTAGATGAAGGGGAGGAGACGGGTTAAAGAAGAATTTAACCACAGGAGGTTGGTGGCACCTTAATTGGGTAGGACGGGGTTGTGGTAATGGTTGGAGTGGAGTGAGTGGAATGGTAGAAACCATGTGTTTGATGCCATTCCATTAGCGCCGTTCCAGCCATTATGATGAGCCGTCCTCCCCTCAGCAGCCGCCATTGTTTTTAAGCCTTGAGACGATCGAGACATGGATTGTGAATGTGTTCCATTCAGAGGGTGAATGGGGAAGACAAAATATTTAAGACCCTTTGAACAAGGTATGGTAGTAGGTGCCAGGCTCACCGGTTTGTGTGAAGAACTGCAACGCTGCTGGGTCTTTCACGCTCAATAGTTTCCTGTGTATCAAGAATGTTCCACCACCCAAAGGACATCCAGCCAACTTGACACAACTGTGGGAAGCCTTGGAGTCAACATGGGCCAACATTGTGGAATGCATTCGACACCTTGTAGAGTCCATGCCCTGACGAATTGAGGCCCCTTCTGTTCTAAGGACAGAAGGGGGGGTGTGCAACTCAATATT
Organism: Oncorhynchus clarkii lewisi; assembly: GCF_045791955.1. NCBI lineage: Eukaryota > Metazoa > Chordata > Actinopteri > Salmoniformes > Salmonidae > Oncorhynchus > Oncorhynchus clarkii. The sequence goes on from NC_092158.1 coordinate 73,019,254, forward strand.
AGGAAGGTGTTCCTAATGTTTGGTTTACTCAGTGTATATTTCTACTATGAGGTTGGAATAATACTGTGAAATGGTGTACATTATAATGCCCTTTTAGTGTAAGAGCTGTTTGAAAAGACCGCCTGAAATTTCAGGCTATTTTGGTGGGATGGAATTTTGGCCTACCTTGCTAAATTAGTTAATAGACCAATAGATGGGTTGGCTGACATCACGTAAGTGATGCACTGCATTGACGTGGCTGGAAGGCGTGCGTTATGATTCTGAACAGTCAGATGGATAGTAACAACTGACAAGAAGTTGTCATGTATGGAATTGTAGTAAGCTCGCTTCAACTCGTTGTATATTGTTATTGATACCATGTCTTGTTTTGACTCATGTCTATGTTGATATGGCAAACAAAACGCATCGTACAACAATTTCAAAGATTTTACAGAGTTACTGTTCATATAAAGGAAATCAGTAAATTGAAATAAATAAATTGGGCCCTAATCTATGGATTTCACATGACTGGGCAGGGGTGCGGCCAGGGGAGGGTCTGGGAGGGCATAGGCCCACCCACTGGGGAGCCAGACCCAGCCAATGGGGAGCCAGCCCCCCCGTGAACATTAATGCAGTCGGCACACTTCCTCAACTTGAGACATCTGTGGCATTGTGTTGTGACACGACATGGCCTTTTGTCCCCGGCACAAGCTTCTTGATATGCCACATCTGTCAGATGGATGGATTATCTTGGCAAAGGAGAAATGCTCATTAACAAGGATGTAAACAAATTTGTGAGAAACTTTTTGTGCATATGGAACATTTCTGGGATTTTTTTATTTCCGCTCATGAAACACAAACTTTACATGTTGCATGTTATATATTTGTTCAGTGTATTTGAGACAACAATTGCTCATTGTGCAAATTTATTTCTTTTCAATTAACATTTCGTGACAAAATAAGCCAACCCTGTCTGTTTTGCCCCATAGTTGCGCACGTGTCAGAGAGAGATCCAAACCTCTGCCAATAACAGCTTTCTTTTTCCATTTCCACTCTCCACTCAGACAGTCTTAGCAAAATATCTTACTTGAGAAATTGCTCTTTGTGAATAGGTTATTTTTAAATTGTTTAACTAATTTTAATTGAAAACAATCACAGTAAGTTACTTAGTTGTTTCCTAGAAATGATTTGATGAGAGAAAAACGGCTGCATTGGACCTTTTTAAATGTGGAAGGTCTTGTTGCTAAAAAATTATGTTTGCACTTTCCAAATTCCCACCTGTGTTGTAGAAGTGAATCAGCCCCCTCAGGAAACTGACGGTCCAGACCCAGCCCCCCCAAGCCATGACCCATTGGCAGCAATGAAGGTGCACCCCCCTCGGAATGAGAGACTAGAAACTGAATCCCCCCCTGTCAACATCATCCCTTCAGTATCGCCTGTTGAGGTTCACACCCCAGAGCCCAATCATGTTCCGGTGCCCCTGCCTATGCCCATTTCCAAGCCCATGCATACGTTGGTCAATGGTGCCAGAGCCAGCCCTACCCAGTCTTATCATTTGCCAATGCAAAAGTCTCACCCGGACTTCGATGCGGAAATTATTGGAGATGACCTGGATGATCTGCTGGACCAAGCTGGCCCTGGGCCCACAGAATCTCCCATGGTACGTTCATGGGAGATTGCTGCTAATGTAGGACAACCTTTTTTAAAATGTTTAAAATTTTTTGCATTCAATTATAGTTTTAAAAAATCTGGTTTTGTTTTAAATTTGGCCTTTTCACTATCATGTTAAAACAATATCTAATGTAGAGTGTATTCTCTCTCTAGGTCATTCCCACCATGAAGGGCCCTATCCCTTTTCCAACCAGTGCCCCCTCAAATGCCATGTCTAGTCCTTTCCATATGCCATCTCACATGAACCCTTTTATGCATGTGACATCACAGTGCACAGTGACTCTGCCTCCTCCCTACCACAAGCCACAAGCCAGTGGGTACTCTTTAGGTCTGGACACCTTCGGGGTCTCCTCTCCATTGGACTCACTGGACAGTCTCTCCATGTCAGAGCCTCAGACAGGTATGCAAGGAGTTGCATACAGCCAGTTTAACGGTAATACCTCTCGAATGTGTTGAACATTTGTTATTATCCTTATGTCTTATATCTTATATCAAGCCTAGCGCTTGAGAGCCAGTAAGCTGGTTCGAAAATCTGTCCCTATGCCCTAGAGCAAGGCACTTAAACTTAATTGCTCTGGATAAGAGCGTCTGCTAAATGACTAAAATGTAAATAACGTCTTATTGAATAATGAAATCTCAATTGCTAACAAATTTGGATTTTGACAAAACAATCAACTGAAATTAGATTTTTTTTGTTATTTACTTTTCATAAACGTTTTGTCAATGTTGTCTCTGATGTATTTTTCTTCCCCCCCCAAAAAACAAAAAAATCTAGGATATAGTCAGCATCCATTCATGCAGGTGAGTCTAGCTAGTCTAGTCTTCATGTCCCACTGATATTTTCACAACAGTGCCTTGTGTTTTATATGTTTTTAGTTTTTCTTGTCTATTTTTTTTATAAATCATGATATTTGTTCCCCCTCCAGTTGACCGACCATGATAAGCCAATGGGAATGGCCCTGGGGATGCCGGATGTAACCCCCCTCCCTGCTGTTGTGGATCTGGCCAAAAATCCCCTGGCTGATACTCATGAATTCAAACAGGCATGCTCAAACTGCTATGTCAAAACTGGTAAGAACATGCTTTATGTAATATAAACGCAACATGCAACAATTTCAAAGATTTTTACTGAGTTACAGTTCATATAAGGAAATCAGTCAATTGAAATCAATGATTTAGGCCCTAATCTATGGATTGCACATGACTGGGCAGGGGTTTATTTCAGCTCATGAAACATGGGATCTACACGTAAAGTGACATAGCAGTTTGAGCATGCCTTTTGCCTTTTTATATTTTTGTTCAGTGTATATGATTGTCTGTTTTGCTTATTGTGCAACATCTAAGAGTATGAAACTGGGTTGATAAATGGGTATGGGACATGATAATTATTGTATGTGAAAGCTCATGTTGATATCCTATCACTAGGGCTTGGAGTGTTGGATTTCACACTCTATACCGAAGAGCACAAATGCAAGAAGGACATATTACTTGGAAGGATAAAAAATCAACCAGACAAGTCATGGAAGCTGATCAGACCCAGACCGACAAAATCCCAGTATGTTGGGCCATACTACATCTGCAAAGGTAAGCCTTGAAAATACTACTACTCTAATACTACTACTCCAATGTGCTTCATGGTCCGTCTGTGCCAGTGTTCAGCTGCCTATGGAGATGTATTAACTAAAACGATGATCTTGTAGATGTCGCCATTGGAGAGGGGTGCAGGTACCCTGGTCACTGCACATTTGCCTACTGCCAAGAGGAGATTGATGTTTGGTCCCTGGAGCGCAAAGGCTTCATCTGCAGAGACTTTCTCTTTGATCCATTTGGGCCCACCAGTAAGATCAATCTGACTGTCCCGAAGATCCTACAGGAGCATCACGGGATATTCATGTTCCTCTGTGGAGTAAGTTGGGCTTTTTAATGTAAAAAACAAATGGTGACGTGTTCCTCCTGGAATGGCGTGTCTTCATTGATAAGTTGCTGAGTCTGTCTTATTGTCTTATTGCATTGCCATTGTTGTGTTAGAGCAGCAAGGGTACACAACTCTGGTTCTTGAGTGCTGCAGTGGTTTTGCCTTTTCATCAGCCCAGAGTAATAGTGTGTGTGTGGACTCTAGACAATCAATTTAAGTGTCAGGGAGAAATGAAAACCAGCAGGACTGAGGACATCTGACTGGAGTGGAGCACCACTGTGTTATAGAGAGAACTTTTGACTTGAGGTTCCGCTGATGTAACCTGACTGTAACCACATCCTGTGTCCTCATTCTTCTCATGAGCAATAGAATTCCACGGAACAATGATGCTGAGACTACCATTTTTAAAAAAAAAAAATTTTTAAGTATGCCAAACAAAAACCAATGATTACAAAGTTAAACCATACAAATCTATGCATTAGGACAACTTTTAACAATTTTCCACTGATAAAAAATCAAATTAAACATTTACTTGAAGATACAAAGTTTGGTAACAGAATGACGATTTGTTGTTTTTTTGTCATCATTCTATTACCGTGGAATTACCCTGATACAACACTAACGTTGACTGTCACATTACTGCCTCTGGTATAAGCGTCAGTTTTATGAGTGGGAGCTGTGCCCTTTATTAAAACCTGTACTGTGTGTACAGTGTCTTGTAAGAGTTGTCCATCCCTCTAATGTATCGTATCTGATCACCAGGTGTGTTTTGATCACAAACCCAGAATAATCAGCAAAACCAATAAGGACAACCCATCTCTTTGCTCTCACCCCGTGACAAAACATGCCTTTGAAGATCAGAAGTAAGCCATTTCACTTGTTTACACATGCTGAGACAGATGCAGAGGTTTTTAAGTGAATTAAGCAGCGGTCTACCTTGTAAGTGATGGTTTGTGGCTGACCGCTCTGGTTCCTTTAGTAATTAAGCCCACTAGTGTATATTGTAACATGATTCTATGCCCTGCACAGTGGGGTTGTGAACTTGATGAGTTGTTGTGCTTTCAGGTGCCTGGTCCACATTCTGAGGGAGAACACTGTGCGCTACTCCAAAATCCGTCCGTACAGTCCGCAGAACCAGATGGACATCTGTCGGCATGAGGTGCGCTACGGCTGCGTGCGGGAAGACGAGTGCTTCTATGCCCACAGCCTGATCGAGCTGAAAGTGTGGATGATGCAGCACCAGCTAGGTAAGCCCTTACCACCTATTAAAGGTGCCTTCAAATAGCATCTAATCAAAGAATGTTATTGGTAATTCAACAAGATTACTTTTCCCAGTTGTAAGACGTGCCGACAGACATGGCACCTCTGCTTCTAGCTCCTAAGCAACTTTGTAGTATTTAGTTTGTGTGTTATTTCTTACATTATTAGCCCAGAACGTTTTTTTATGTTATTACATACAGCCGAAAAAGTATTTTAAGGACCTTCTGGTAACTTTTGTGGGTTTTCTAAGTGAACATCCCTCTTAACTCTTTGCAATCTGTTTATGATCATATAGGCATCACTCCTGAAAATATAGTCCATGAGGCCAATAGGTTTTGGAACATGGAGGCAGGCTCCCAAGGATCCCTGGTAAACAGTCATTGTACACAACACCAAATTCAGAACATGCTTTATTTCCTAAATGTATTTCTAATGTTCATTTGACTGCAGATTTTCCACATGACCTGACACAAACCATTAATTTTGTGTCCTTCCAGCAATTCACCACACCACTGAAGAGGTTTGGACCCCCAAATCTGAAGATGCAGTTTGTGTGTGGGCAGTGTTGGAGAAACGGCCAAGTTAGTGAGGCAGACAAGAACAAGAAGTACTGCACTGCCAAAGCCAGGCATTCGTGAGTAGTTCTCTCCCCTGAAACCATTTCAGGACAATTTGAATAATGAGCCTGGTCAGCATAGTGAATTTCATCTGACCTGTGTTGCAGGTGGTCAAAAGACAAACGAGTGGTGCTGGTGAGTTCCATCGAACGCAAGAAGTGGACAACGATCCGCCCTCTCCCAACAAAGAAGCCCATCCCGTCTCAGTTTGAGGTAGGCCTAGGAGGGCTGAAAATGCTCCCAGAGCAACTGGTCTGACCACATACTCAGCTGACTCGTATGGGAATCTCTGAGAGAATCATGTTTTGTCCTCGTGTAAAGTGCTCATGTTTTGTTTGTGTTTTACTTACAGATTTGTATGCACGTGTCTACTGGCAAAAAGTGCCAGTACATCGGAAACTGCACGTTTGCACACAGCACAGAGGAAAGGGACCTGTGGACATACATGAAAGAGAACAACAGTGAGTTTGTTACAGATGGACCGTAGTTTTTGTACAGCAGTTCATGCCTATGTGATGTACAGTAAATATATTATGACTAATACAAACTTAATCAGATACTAAACTGTGTGTGTCCATTTAGTTCCTGACATGGAGCAGCTGTATGAGCACTGGCTGCAGTCTCAGAAGCCTGGCTGGAGCGAGGAGGCCTCCAACAGCTCCATCAAGGAGAACGGGAAGCAGATCCACATGCCCACAGACTATGCTGAGGAGATGGTAAGCAATCTCTGTTTTAACCACACCCAGATGGTTATATGACCTTCAACATGCTGTAAGTGACCACAAACCTTCAACATGCTAATATCATCTTGATGATATCTGTTATGCTAGACTGGCAACCACTGTTGGCTTTGTGGTAAGAACTGCAACAGTGACAGGCAGTGGCAGCAGCACATCACTTCAGAAAAACACAGAGAGAAAGTGTTTAACTCTGAAGACGATCAGAACTGCTGGCAGTATCGCTTCCCCACTGGCACCTTCAGAGTTTGCGAGAGGTAAGGTTTCTATGCTAATTCAATGTTTATCTAGGTCACTGGTGCCTAATTTGATTACTGGAAATGGTGTTATTGGTGACTGACATTTCTGATACTGCACCCATTTCCACAGATACCTTAAAGGCACTTGCACAGAGGAGGAGTTGTGTAAACTGGCTCATGGAAACGAAGAACTAAAGGAATGGACGGAGCGCAGGGAGTTCCTTTTGATGAAACTGGCCAAAGCCAGAAAAGACCATCTTATAGCCCCAAATGACAATGACTTTGGCAAATATAGTTTTCTGCTTAAAGACATAAAGTAATGATTTGATGACAATGATTATGTTGGGATGCAATATATTTTGCAGTGTTAAGTAAAAGAGGTACAGGTTCAGGTAAGCCTTTGGGAGGATCTAGTCTGTACCATTAAGAGGAGAGATGCAGATCACAGCTTGATTTTAATGGGAAGTACACTGTTGGCCATGTGCTCCAAATGATCATAGCAGTGTTCCTTTTATCACAGATAAAGAGATGCACCATTGCCTTTTACGTAACGTAGCAATCATTGACGCGTCACAAGGATCGCTTGTCATAAAATGGATTGATGTCCTGCTCAGAGAAGCCAAAGCAGGGGTAGACACCATCAGAACAGCTCTTATGTCGAAAGGTCACATAAAAAAAAGGCTTGTTTTTGTATTTGAGTTTTTAAGAAAGGTTCCTTTTTGTTTTATACGATTCAGAAGTCTGAAGATTGGAATGTTTTGAAATGGAATTATGCATCCTTTCAAAAATTATGTTCATGTAGGTCTTTTTCATTATTTCCATAATTTGTTGCATTTATGCCTGTTGGTTTTGGAATATGCCAACCAACCAAAATAAAATCTAGATTTCTTGTTGCAAATATTGATTTTGTACTTGTTCATTAGGGTAGCAGCCTAAAAAATGTAGGTTGACATTCTATGCAATGTGCTTAGTTGTCATGAAGTCTAAAATGGAAGACATTTTGCAAAGTTTAATCAGTGGTTGCATGTGGTAGGATGGATACAATGGTTTCTGGAATGATAATAGTCGAGTTCCTGCCTGACAACATTGCAGATGCATGCCAGATCTTACAACTCCTGGATAGGTGTCAGCTAAACACAAAATGGGCAATTCCTCTGCCCAGGCGTTGCTGACACTGGCCAGATCTTACAACGCCTGGATAGGTATTTTACGTACCAGCTAACCACACACGATATATACAGAAGTATGGACACCCCTTCAAATTTGTGTATTTGACTATTTCAGCCACACCCGTAGCTGACGGGTGTGTAAAATCAAGCACAAAGCCATATTATCTACATAGGTAAACATTGGCAGTCTTACTGAAGAGCTCAGTGACTTTCAACGTGGCACTGTCATAGGATGCCACCTTTCCAACAAGTCAGTCAAATTTCTGTCCTGCTAGAGCTGCCCCAGTCAACTGTAAGTGCTGTTATTGTGAAGTAGAAATTTCTAGGAGCAACAATGGCTCAGCCGCAAAGTAGTAGGCCACACTAGCTCACAGAACAGGATCAACGAGTGCTGAAGCGCATAAAATAATCTATAAAATAATCTATCTTGCAACACTAACTACCAAGTTCCAAACGGCCTCTGGAAGCAATGTCAGCACAAGAACTGTTCGTCGGGAGCTTCATGAAATGGGTTTCCATGGCCGAGCAGCCGCACACAAGCCTAAGATCACCACGCACGATGCCAAGCGTCAGAAGGAGTGGTGTAAAGCTTGCTGCCATTGGACTCTGGAGCAGTGGAAACTTGTTCTCTGGAGTGATTAATCACACGTCACCACCTAAGAGTCCGACTGACAAATCTGGGCTCGGCGGATCCCAGGAGAACACTCCCTGCCCGAAAACATAGTGCTAACTGTAAAGCTTGGTGCAGGAATAATGGTCTGTGGCTGTTTTCATGGTTCAGGTTAGGCCCCTTAGTTCCAGTGAAGGAAAATATTAATGCTACAGCATACAATGACATTCTAGGCAATTCTTTGCTTCCAACTTTGTGGCAACAGTTTGGGGAAGGCCCTTCTCTGTTTCAGCATGACATTGCCCTCATGCACAAAGCAATGTCCATGGTTTGTCGAGATTGGTGTGAAAGAACTTGACTGCACAGAGCCCTGATCTCAATCCCATCAAACACCTTTGGAATGAATTGTGAACGCCGACTGCTGAATGGAAGCAAGTCCCCGCAGCAATGTTCCAACATCTAGTGGAAAGCCTTCACAGAAGAGAGGAAGGAGGCTATTATAGCAGCAAAGGGGGGACCAACGCCATTATAAAGCCCATGATTTTGGAATGAGATGTTCGACAAGCAGGTGTCCACATCATTTTGGTCATGTTGTAGCAACCTGTCAGTCAATACCATTGGTTGACGCATGCCATGTCTGAGCAGGGGAATGCGACCCATGTAATATACAGTGCCTATAGAAAGTCTCTACACACTCCTTGGATTTCTTCAAATGTATTGTATTACAAAGTGGGTTGAAAATGGATTTGTTTTTTGCCTATGCTCTACATAAAATAATGCGGAGGAGAAATTCTAACATTTACAGATGAATGAAAAATAAAAAACAAATACACACTTCCGTTCAAAAGTTTGGGGTCAATTAGAAATGTTGTTTTTGAAAGAAGAACGTCCATTTTTAAAATAGCATCAAATTGTTCAGAAATACAGTGTAGTCATTGTTAATGTTGTGAGTGACTTTTGTAGCTGATTTTTAATGGAATATCTACATAGGTGTACAGAGGCCCATTATCGGCAACCATCACTCCTGTGTTCCAATGGCATGTTGTGTCAGCTAATCCGAGTTTATCAGTTTAAAACGCCAATTGGGGGGGGGGGGGGTGCACCACACAGTCAGGTCTCTGACGACCTCCCTATAGGCTGTCTCATCGTTGTCGGTGATCAGGCCTACCACTGTTGTGTCATCAGCAAACTTAATGATGGCGTTGGAGTTGTGCCTGGCAGTGCAGTCATGAGTGAACAGGGAGTATAGGAGGGGACTGAGCACGTACCTGTGTTGAGGATCAGCGTGGTGGATGTGTTGATACCTACCCTTACCACCTGGGGGTGGCCCGTCAGGAAGTCTAGGATCCAGTTGCGTTTAGTCCCAGGGTCCTTAGCTTTGTGATGAGCTTTGAGTTCACTATGGTGTTGAATGCTGAGGTGTAGTCAATGAATAGCATTCTCACATAGGTGTTCCTTTTGTCCAGGTGGGAAAGGGCAGTGTGGAGTGTAATAGAGATTGCATCATCTTTGGATCTGTTGATGCGGTATGCAAATTGAAGTGGGTCTAGGGTTTCTGGGATAATGGTGTTGTGAGCCATAACCAGCCTTTCAATGCATTTCATGGCTACAAAGTGCTATTGGTCAGTAGTCATTTAGGCAGGTTACCTTAGTGTTATTGGGCACAGGGACTATGGTGGTCTGCTTGAAACATGTTGGTATTACAGACTCCGAGGTTGAAAATGTCAGTGAAGACACTTGCCAGTTAGTCAGTGCATGCTCGGAGTACACGTCCTTGTAATCCATCAGGCCCAGCGGCCTTGTGAATGTTGACCTGTTTAAAGGTCTTACATCGGCTGCGGAGAGCTTAATCACACAGTCATCAGTACCAGCTGATGCTCTCATGCATGTTTCAATGTTACTTGCCTCTAAGTGCGCATATAAGTTATTTAGCTCATCTGGGTCCTGTCACTGGGCAGCTCTCAGTTATGCTTCCCTTTGTAGTCTGTAGTAGTTTGCAAGCTCTAACACATCCAACGAGCGTCGGAACCGGTGTAGTACAATTCGATCTTAGTCCTGTATTGACGCTTTGCCTGTTTGATGGTTCGTCGGAGGGCATAACGGGATTTCTTATAAGCTTCCGGGTTAGAGTCCTGCTCCTTGAAAGTGGCAGCTCTACCCTTTAGCTCGTTGCGAATGTTGCCTGTAATCCATGGCTTCTGGTTGGGGTATGTATGTACAGTCACTGTGGGGACGACGTCCTCAATGCACTTATTGATAAAGCCTGTGACTGATGTGGTGTTCTCCTCTATGCTATCGGAAGAATCCCGGAACATATTCCAGTCTGTGCTAGCAAAACAGTCCTGTAGTTCAGCATCTGCTTAATCTGACCACTTTTTTATAGCCCGAGTCACAGGTGCTTCCTGCTTTCATTTTGCTTGCAAGAAGTAATCAGGAGGATAGAATTATGGTCAGATTTGCCAAATGGAGGGCAAGGGAAAGCTTTATACGCGTCTCTGTGTATGAAGTAAAGGTGGTCCAGATTTTTTTCCCTCTGGTTGCACATTTCACATGCTGATAGAAATTTGTTAAAACCGATTTAAGTTTCCCTGCATTAATGTCACCAGCCACCAGGAGCGCAACCACCATCTCCTCCTCATGGACTGCACCAAATTTGCCAGTTCTTGCTGTGAGATGTTACCCCACTCTTCCACCAAGGCACCTGCAAGTTCCCGAACATTTCTAGGGGGAATGGCCCTAGCCCTCAACCTCCGATCCAACAGGTCTAGAAGGCCAACATCCCAGAGTCACCTCTTCACTGTTGAAGTTGAGACAGGTGTTTTGCGGGTACTATTTAATTAAGCTGCCAGTTGAGGACTTGTGAGGCGTATGTTTCTCAAACTAGACACTCTAATGTACTGGTCCTCTTGTTCAGTTGTGCACCGGTGCCTCCCACTCTTTCTATTCTGGTTAGAGCCAGTTTGCACAGTTCTGTGAAGGGAGTAGTACATAGCGTTACATACAAGATCTTCTGTTTCTTGGCAATTTCTCGCATGGAATAGCCTTAATTTCTCAGAACAAGAATAGACTGATGAGTTTCAGAAGAAAGTTATTTGTTTCTGGCCAATTTCAGCCTGTAATCAAACCCACAAATGCAGATGCTCCAGATACTCAACTAGTCTAAAGAAGGCCAGTTTTATTGCTTCTTTAATCAGGACAACAGTTTTAAGCTGTGCTAACATAATTGCAAAAGGGTTTTCTAGTGATAACTAGCCTTTTAAAATTATAAACTTGGATTAGCTAATACAATGTGCCATTGGAACACAGGAGTGATGGTTGCTGATAATGGGCCTCTGTACGCCTATGTAGATATTCTATAAAAAATCTGCCGTTTCCAGCTACAATAGTCATTTACAACAATAACAATGTTTACACTGTTTTTCTGATCAAACAAGGACATTTTTAAGTGTCCCCAAACTTTTGAACTGTAGTGCACATTTTAGATACAGTGCATTCGGAAAGTATTCAGACCCCTTGACTATTTCCGCATTTTTTAACATTTCAGCCTTATTCTAAAACGTATTAAATATTTTATTAAAAATAAAAAAATATATAAATATCACATTTACATAAGAATTCAGACCCTTTACTCAGTACTTTGTTGAAGCACCTTTGGCAGCGATTACAGCCTCGAGTCTTCTTGGGTATGACACTACAAGCTTGGCACACCTGTATTTGGGGAGTTTCTCCCATTCTTCTCTGTCAGGTTGGATGGGGAGTGTCACTGGACAGCAATTTTCAGGTCTCCAGATATGTTCGATCGGGTTGGAGTCCGGGCTCTGGCTGGGCCACTGAAGGACATTCAGAGACTTGTCCCGAAGCCACTCCTGTGTTGTCTTGTCTGTGTGCTTAAGGTTGATGTTCTGTTGGAAGGTGAACCTTCGCCCCAGTCTGAGGTCCTGAGCGCTCTGGAGTAGGTTTTCATTAAGGATCTCTTTGTACTTTGCACCAAGCGGGCTGTCGTGCCTTTTACTGAGGAATAGCTTCTGTCTGGCCACTCTACCATAAAGGCCTGATTGGTGGAGTGCTGCAGAGATGGTTGTCCTTCTGGAAGGTTCTCCCATTTCCACAGAGGAACTCTGGAGCTCTGTCAGAGTGACCATTGAGTTCTTGGACACCTCCCTGACCAAGACCCTTCTCTCATGACTGCTCAGTTTGGCCAGGCGGCCAGCTATAGGAAGTGTCTATGTGGTTCCAAACTTCTTCCATTTAAGAATGATGGCAGCCACTGTGTTCTTGGGGACCTTCAATGCTGCAGAAATATTTTTGTTTTTTTATCTGATATGCACTTCTTCTTCTATGATATAATGTCAGTCAGCAAATCAATGTTAAAGGTGCATGCCCCCACCTTCTGTGCTGGAGTGTGGTCAATCACCGTTTGCAACATTTCTAAATCGTCCTACCTTGCTTCCCCTCTGGAACGCTGCTGCTACTCTCTGTTATTATCTATGTATAGTCACTTTAATAACTCTACCCTTATGTACATATTACCTCAACACCGGTGCCCCCGCACATTGACTCTGTACCGGTACCACCTGTATATAGCACTGCTATTGTTATTTACTGCTGCTCTTTAATCATTTGTTATTATTATCTCTTACTTTTTTTAGGTATTTTCTTAAAACTGCATTGTTGGTTAAGGGCTTGTAAGTAAGCATTTCACTGTAAGGTCACTGTCGTATTCGGCGCATGTGATAAATAACAATTGGTAGACTGTAAACTCTCCTTCCAGACTTACATTAACCACTTCAATCCAAAATTAAATCTAGAATCGGCTTCCTACTTCGCAACAAAGCATCCTTCACTTATGTTGCCAAACTTACCATCGTAAAACTGACTGTCCTACCGATCCTTGACTTCGGTGATGTCATTTACAAAATAGCCTCCAACACTCTACTCAGCAAATTGGATGCAGTCTATCACGGTGCCATCCGTTTTGTCTCCAAAGCCCCATATACTACCCACCACTGCGACCTGTATGCTCTCGTTGGCTGGCCCTCGCTTCATATCCGTCGCCAAACCCACTGGCTCCAGGTCATCTATAAGTCTTTGCTAGGTAATGCCCCGCCTTATCTCAGCTCACTGGTCACCATAGCAGCACCCACCCGTAGCACATGCTCCAGAAGGTATTTTTCACTGGTCACCCCCAAAGCCAATTCCTCGTTTGGCCGCCTTTCCTTCCAGTTCTCTGCTGCCAATGACTGGAACAAATTGCAAAAATCACTGAAGCTGGAGACTCATATCTCCCTCACTAACTTTAAGCATCAGTTGTCAGAGCAGCTTACAGATCATTGCACCTGTACATAGCCCATCTGTAAATAGGCCACCCAACTACCTCATGCCCATATTGTTATTTATTTTTATTATAATTTTTTTGCTCCTTTGCACCCCAGTATCTCTACTTGCACATTCATCTTCTGCACATCTATCACTCCAGTGTTTAATTGCTCAATTGTAATTACTTCGCCACTACAACCTGTTTATTGCCTTACCTCCCTAATATTACCTCATTTGCACACACTCTATATAGACTTTTCTATTGTGTTATTGACTGTACGTTTGTTTATTCCATGTGTAACTCTGTGTTGTTGTTTGTGTCGCACTGCTTTGCTTTATCTTGACCAGGTCACAGTTGTAAATGAGAACTTGTTCTCTACTGGCCTACCTGGTTAAATAAAGGTGAAATAATATAATTAAAAAAAAACTTTTAGTACTTTCAGAAAAAAAAAAATCGACCTACTAACTTCTAATAGACCCTCCCCTATCCCCATAATCCCTTCCAACCCTGTTCAACCTCAATGACCCTACACTTCAATCTTTCCCTCTCTTCAACATACTTACAACAATTTAACAACACATGCGCCACTGTTTCATCGACCATACACTCCAGACACCAACCATTCACATGTTTGCCAACCAGATGTAATGACGAGCGCAATTGAGCAAACAATCTGACCTTTGAATCATGGTCCACCGACCTTTCTTTGGAGGGCATATATACCCAGTAGAATCTCACAAATACACCCATTCTCTCAATTCTCCATAATAACATTAATACCTCCAATAGTAGGTCCTATTAGATTTACCAGATGATAAACTATTCAATACAGACAGAAAATCTCTGACATGCACTTTCAACTGTGGGACCTTAAATAGACAGGTGTGTGCCTTCCCAAATCATGTCCAATCAATTGAATTTAGCACAGGTAGACTCCAATCAAGTTGTGGAAACATCTCAAGGATGATCAATAGAAACAGAATGCACCTGAGCTCAATTTCAAGTCAATTTCAATTTCAAGTGTCTGAATACTTATGTAAATAAGGTATTTCTGTTTTTTATTTGTAATAAATTGGTTAAACATTTCTACAAACGTGTTTTCACTGTGTCATCATGGGGTATTGTGTGTAGATTGATGATAAATGTTTTATTTAATACATTTTAGAATAAGGCTGCAATGTAACAAAATGGAAAAAGTCAAAGGGTCTGAATAGTTTCCAAATTCACTGTAAATATTCACCACCCTTAGTCAATACATTTTACCAACACCTTTGGCAGCCATTACAGCTTTGTGTCTTGAATTCTTTGAATTCCCCTCCCAGTGTCTGGTGTAAAGCAGACGGAAGCAAGTTTCACTCTTAGGTTTTTACCTGTCCTTAGCTCCATCACTTTCGTTTCATTCTGAAAAACTCAATTTCATATGGTATGTTACGAATTTCAATTCATACAATACGTTATGAATTTGCAAAACATATATATATATATATATATTAAGATGAATGAAAAATAAAAAACACCTTTATTAGAGAAGTATTCACCACCCTTAGTCAATACATTTTTACAAACACCTTCGGCAGCAATTACAGCTTTGAGTCTTCTTGGTAAAGTCTCATAAGAGCTTTGCACACCTGTATTGTGCAATATTTGCCCATTATTCTTTTTAAAGTTCTTCAAGCTCTGTCAAGGTGTTGGGGATCGTGGCCAGACAGACATTTTCAAGTCTTGCCATTGATTATCCAGCAGATTTTAGTCACAACTGTAACTTGGCTACTCGGGTACATTCACTGTCTTCTTGGTAAGCAACTCCAGTGTAGATCTGGGTTTGTGTTGTAGGTTATTGTCCTGCTGAAAGGTGAATTCCTCTCCCAGTGTCTGGTGTAAAGCAGACTGAAGCAGGTTTCCTTCTAGGATTTTGCCTGTGCTTTAGCTCCACCCTGTTTTTTTTCATCCTGAAAAACTATTTCGTATGACATATGATATTTTACCATTTGCAAATTGTCAATATATTTTATGAATTTGCAAAACTTGTGTTACGAATTCCAATTTGTTGTGGATAACATTAGCTAGGTGGATAACATTAGCTAGGTGGCTAACGTTAGCTAGATGGCTAACGTTAGCTAGGGGTTAGGTTAAAAGGTTAAGGTTAGCTAAAAGAGTTAAGGTCAGGGGAAGGGTTAGATAACGTGCTAAGTAATTGCAAAGTAGCTCAAAAGTAGTAGGTAGTTGCAAAGATGCTAATTAGTTAAAATTGTCCGTTATGAGATTCGAACACGCAACATTTTCGTTGCTAGAAGTTCGCAGTACACAACCACACTCCTTTCGTGTTCGCCTTAAGTAACCTATCTTATGTAACTATGCCAAACATAACATATCATACTAATTTTAGTGTCCCAGATTTACATTTACTATGTAACGTCTAGTCTGAGACCAGTTTGCTGTAGCTTTTTTTAAATCACCAATGGCCTCATTGTGACATCCTTAAGCAGTTTCATTCCTGTCCTGCAGCTCAGTTCAGAAGGACAACTGCATATTTGATGTGTCTGGGTGGTTTAGTACATCATCCACAGTATAATTATTAATTGATCATGCTTAAAGATATGTATTAAATGTCTGATTTGTTATTGTTACCCATCTACCAATCACTGCCCTTCTTTATGAGGCTTTTGAAAAGCTCCCTGGTCTTTGTCCTTCAATCTGTGCTTGAAATTCAATACTTGTCCGAGGGACCTTACAGATGTTTGTATCGGGGACAGAGGAAGGGGTAGTCATTCAAAAATCATGTCAAACCCTGTAATTTCTCACACACAAGTTATGTGATTCGTTAAGCCACATTTTACTTTGAACTAATTTAGGCTTGCCTAAACAAAGGGGGTGAATACTTATGCAATTACTATATTTTAGTTATTTAATTTAGTAAAAATGTGTATAATTTTCACTGGCATTATGGATTACTTAATGTAGATTAATGACAAACTACAATTAAATCAACATTTGAAAAAAGTTCAATGGGGTGTAGACTTTCTATAGGCACTGTATTAGGCAGGTCCCCTGCTCAGATGTTGCATGCATCAACCAAAGGTTTCGTGCCACTTCATAGACTGCAACTGACTGCAACTGACAGATTGCTGTAAGATATGATGTTGTTAGCTGAAATGTAAAATACCTATTCAGGCGTTGTAGGATCTGGCATGTCAGCCATGCCTGGGCTGAGGAATGCGCCCTGTGTTTTGGGTAGGTCCTAACTCTAACTGCCTTCAAGCTATGTGGGAGATGATGAATCATCTCTGCACTGGTATGACACTGTAGGCATTGAGCCTTCCAATTAAGTCTATGCATACTGCATATTACTTATACAGGTGGTCATACTTTTAGTAGTACTTTTAAATGTATACTGTATTTCACAAGCTGCTGAACTCTCAAGACAGAAGTGGGGTCATCTCAAGTTTGTCAGCAAAACTTATTGGAACCAATACTATTACCAAATCAAATCAAATCAAATTTTATTTGTCACATACACATGGTTAGCAGATGTTAATGCGAGTGTAGCGAAATGCTTGTAAAAAAGTTCATTCAGAGCCATCGATGTGTCTGCTTGGGGGGGGATATATACGGCTGTGATTATAATCGAAGAGAATTCTCTTGGTAGATAATGCGGTCTACATTTGATTGTGAGGAATTCTAAATCAGGTGAACAGAAGGATTTGAGTTCCTGTATGTTTCTTTCATCACACCAAGTCACACCATTTGTGTAATCATATAAAAGTCTACAAATTGTCACATTATTATGATATTTCACCATCGTTTAAACAGCAATAAGAACAACTATCAACAATACATACACCTGTCAGGAATGAATCTAAAAGGAATCATAAGGCCTATGGACCGATATAACATTTAAAGTTGATTTGTATTTTTTTAATTGAACCTTTATTTAGCAAGTCAAGAAATGATACAATGGTACATCAAAGAGAACAATAGTCTTCATAATGTCATTTACATTTCATAATACTTTATAACATTGTTTCATCAAATATCAACCTACTCAGCTACCATAGAATCTGGCCATCAGGATTTCCTATGTTGCAACTGAATATAGAAAATATGTCATTGGCTCTTGGTAGCTTCTTGGCAGGACTCCTCAACCCATGTCAGTTGTAGCAGCTACTCAGTGTTGTAGCTACAAATGAGGACACCTAGGTATGGACCTTGCCAACATTAAAAAAATATATAATAATCTATAATTTTTTTAGGAACAGTTGGGGTTTCAACTTACTGTTGAGAGTTAGAATAGTAAAATAAACAAGGTGCAATTTCGAACCTGGTTGTGAATCAGCAGTTTCCCTCTTCTTATATGTCACTCACTGACTGTCACTCAATTAGCCCATGTCAATTTTTTTTTGTGATTGTTAAATTAGTCTAGCCAGCTATCTAAATGTGTAGTAATCATGGCCACATTTTTTGCTGTTCTCCAAATAGTATTTTAGAGTGCGAACCTCACTAAAACTCAGACCCGGGACCTTGTTGTGCTTGTGAAATGTGATGGTTTATCAAAGGAGAATTGCCCTTTCAATGACTGGTTTTATTTCAGTGGTTATCTGTGCAATCACTGGAGAAAATAAACAGTATTTTGTACACTAGATTATTTAGTAAGTAGCAGCAACAACAGACATAAACTAGGGAGTGAATCACACTTTTTATCTTCGGGCAAATCTGGCATTTAGCAAATTATTAAAATGGCTATTAACTCACATTTGAATACTGAAGGTAAATAAAACCAAGTTCAACTATGCAAAACAAACAAACAAATTAAGCAAATTTCAAATAATTTGAGCAACTTGATATTAAGTAAATTGTTTTGACATCAATTTGTCATACATTCTTCCAACAAGCTCTGAAGAAGGTTTTGCCCACTCATTTGTTCAGAGCGCTGTCTACCGTCA
Organism: Oncorhynchus clarkii lewisi; assembly: GCF_045791955.1. Lineage (NCBI taxonomy): Eukaryota > Metazoa > Chordata > Actinopteri > Salmoniformes > Salmonidae > Oncorhynchus > Oncorhynchus clarkii. The sequence goes on from NC_092158.1 coordinate 73,037,708, forward strand.
CAATTCAGTAGTGGATTGCTGAGTTAACAAAAACTATCAACATCAATCAGATGTACATTTTTTTGTTCAAAATATGTATACTTAAGAAACCTAACAATGAACTGTTCACAACCTCACATCCTGAAATCCACACAATGGAATGAGAAACAAAAATATCACATTTCCTCATAAGACATTGAGCTGCAGTCCGTTTATCATCCTTCAATGGCACGATGAAAGATGATGATCAGCAGGAAATGTGAATGAGGTGATCCTCTTGGTTAATATTAGGTGATGACACAGTTTCTTAATGACTCAGTTAAGTGTGATTCTCAGTGCCTTTGTGGGCGAGCTTGGTTTTGTGCTCGACGTGAGGGCCCCTGGTGGAGTACTGTACCATCAGGAAGGGCTCCTTGGTCTCGCCCTCTCCTACAATACTCTCCTCATCTTCAGACTGGCCAATCCGCTGCAGGAGCAGGTAGCACCAACATCCGCAGATGAGAACACTGAGGGCAGCAACAGCAATGAGGATCACTACGATTGTCACCACCCCAGTAGTTGGGCTGTGGTCTGTGATGTACATGTTGCAACGGGAAGGTGACTCAGAGCATTGTGACAGAACAGGGTACTTGACAAGGACAGCGTGGTGTGATCCCTTGCTGATTTTGGTGTCTTACGGTACTGCTTGGGAGACCTGGGGGTCACAAAAAGCAAATAATGTTGAATATTTAACTAACAAAAAATAACAAAATAAACCCTGTGGTCAGTGCTTGTATCTGCACATCTGAATCTGTTTAATGAATTTTCGGCAGACATCTGCTGACTCAACCATAGACCTATGTAATAGGACTCAACACAGAATCTAACCTCCAAATCCACCAAAGAAGCAAACGGCTTGAAATAATGCATTGATACAAAATTTTGTTGATAGCCTAGCACCCTGTGGTAGATAATCATATATTATCTATCTACCATATTCTGCATAACAGCGTATGCAATAATGAACTATGAACGGAACGCCTTTATGCCATCAATGCTAACGCATGTTTCAACTGTGCACGTCGAATCATTGCTCAGTAATACACATTTATGTATGTACATGCATGATACATCGGGTCGGAAGGAGAATTAAGACGCACTAGATGAGATTCCTTACAATTCCATTAAGACAGACGACGCGATCGCGTGTCTTCATCAATGTGCAATGTGCTATGCAGCAACAGCCCTGCCTGTATCAAACATATAAAATCCATGGCTCTTCCTAAAGGAACCGATTTCATTCTAAAAAAAATGCTAATGCAGTGTGTTAAATACACTAGTCGCTACTCACGAAAGAACTGAACTTCAAGGCCCCTGTTTCAGTGCAGGAAATGAGACCATGTGATGCACAACATATCGAAACAAATGTTATTTATGCTGTCAATCTCTATTTTAAAGCAACAGTAGTAGCTATATTATATTCATTGACAACCTGTACATGTAAAATATATATATATATCACTTAATGTTTGTCAATGGACACAATTTTGAAAAGTGAAATAGTTATAGGAGCTCATAGATTTACTGTGTTACCTTCTTGGTCTCATATCAGTCCTAGCTCAATGTTATGTGGTGGTGTCACGCAAATACTGGTAGATGCTCCAGACGCCAAAATTTCACGTGATACATACAGGCTGCTTGTTCATGGAAGATGGCTCGAGCTACTGTAAAAGTATTTTTATTATGAACACAACAAATACAAAAACAACCCAGAAATATACAAACAAGAGTACATAAACCTAACAGACAGGGAGGGGTATTACATATCAAGATTCATTTTCAATTGTTAAATACTTTTATGGTGCGTAATTGCTTCTTTTTTTTTCAAGTTGTCTTAGGCCTAAATGCCTTTAGGTTGAATGAATGAGTGGTTATGCTGCGGAAGAAGTCTTATTTCAGGATGTTTTGATTGAAATCCAGGCACCTTGGAGCGTTCCCAAGTCCATTAATTTACAAGGGTGTCATTGATTGTATAGGCCCCATTTATTTTAATTCATCACATACAATTGTGTGCTTCTGTAGAATTCACTTAATGGCACTTTTTCAATGTGTATGCATGACATAAGCACAAATAAAATAGATAATTTTACCACCAAATGAGATCATTGTTCATTCTTTAATTTAAATTCTTTGTCTTTTGTTTGAGTTTGTGCTTTCTTGCCCGGACTAGCTTTTTTTCCCATCATAACAACCCTCCTCCAGCACTTCTGACATGTTTAGTGTGTTATATGCATATATTATAAACTGGGTGGTTCGAGCACTGAATGCTGATTGGCTGACAGTATACTAAGCGTATGACAAAATAGCCCGTAGCCATGGTATATTGACCATATACCAGACCCCCTCGTGCCTTATTGCTTAATTATAGCCTATCATAAACAGTGTTAGGCTATAATATATGCATATAATGCACTTTATCATAAACGGTGATGGGCACGTACTTCTAGGCTATGATCCATTACCTTTGGCAATGAAATATCTGGCAGGCCAGAAACCGCTCAAAACCAGTAGCAATATTTACATTTTGATAAAAATAAATGAAAACAAACAGGCATTGATATCAACATACTGCTCATGCTTCTTTCTACGTGAGTGTTTGCTGAAGGTCTTCCACCTCCAACGTCCACATTTTTCTGTGAATCGCAGCACGTTCAGAAAGGTCTGCCATCTTTACCGCGCGAAGGACAGGTTCTGGAGAGAGGGCCTGGATCATCCCCATTACCATGACATAGTTACCTGTGTAAAATCAGGGGGTAACAAATCAAAGGTTTTGTTAAATGTTGTACATATTTTAGCTGCAGCTAGAAGGAAAATAAAAGTGCATCTCACCCTGAAGTAGGCATGGGTTGCCCTTGGGAATGTTGTTGACGCCATTGACAACGAATGTCCCGGTCTCATCCAAAAGAAGAACCGTGTTGTGATCGGACCTAACTTCCAGTATTGTCCCTTGCATCCAAACCACAGAGACTACAAGTGCAGTATTTTTCAATTGTCCCAGTCTTTTTATGTTAAATTCGAGCTTGCCATTCAATCGGCTATCTTTTCCCTCTCGGAGTTGGCTGGAAAGAACTTTGATAGGAGGACTTTTCTTCTTTTCGCCTGAAATTTGTCCTGAGTCCATGCCATATGCGAGTGAAACCTTTCAAACGAGTTAGTTCAAAAAATGTTTTCGTGTGACCTTTGACGTAATTGTGACCAATTTCCGGGATGTTGATTTCAACATTTGTATTTTGGGCATTGTTCTATATATAGACTTGTGTTCCCCCATGTACTTGTTAAATCGATTTGTCGTTAATAATAAAAAATACAATAAAATATTTGAACATTTCAAAATAAAAGCACACGTGGTGCTAACACTGGGTATTATCAAAGATTATAAACTGGGTGGTTTGAGCCCTGAATTCTGATTGGCTGAAAGCCATGGTATAGCAGAATGTATACCACTGATATGACAAAACATTTAGTTATACTGCTCTAATTATACCACACATATTCGTGCATTATTGCTTAATTATACATGACAATGGGAGTCGTTTTTCACAAAGCGACACAGAGGGCTGTCTAGCTCCCGCCTATCATTTCTTTGGATTGGTGGATACATTTCCATGAGGATTGTTGACGTAAACCTTCTGTATTCATTGGAGAGACTGCTACTAGCCTCAGACAAGGAATATGCATAGCTATCTCGAGATAACTCCTATATAAAGTGTTTTTTTCCCTCAAAGTTGACGGGATGTCACGTGTTCTACTTATATCAGTACACCCCTAACAATTTAAGAAAGTTATATTCGACCAAATAAACCTCACGTAGAAAACAAGCCATTATTTTTTGTTGTTGAACAAATTCGACCATCTCATTGCCCTCCATACAAACCTCCTTGCATGGTGGGCGAAACAACGAAAAAACGCCACCTGCTGCAGGGAGAAAGATTTTCCGCCGAGTTGGGCCTCTTTTTCTCTGGTATTTTCATTTGCTGATGATGGGCATAGTTTTGTCGTACCCATTTGATTTCTTTGATCCTGATTGACCCATGCAGTTTCTTAGGCCTATCACTATTGTGAACCATCAACTGAACAAAGTAAAACCATGTTCCGTAAATAATAATAACATTGACGAGCAAATATAAAACTAGAAAATCAAATTGGACGCTTTTTCATTTTAATTTAAAAGTCACATCTTTCTCCCTTTCTTGGAGAAAAGCATTTCTGGCAGATTAAAGTGGCCCTTCTTAGTAAAACCCACAACAGAACACCCTCATATTAATCTGTATTTCTTTCCCATTCCCAACATACAAAATTAAATAAAAAATAAAAAAATATATATATATAAAATGTAGTAGTTGATAAATAACCTACAGTAGTTATATTAATATTAATGATTAACCAATAGAAAATACAATTGGAGCAATGGAGTTCATAAAACACTATATATTATATGGGATATTTATTGCATACTGCACTCATTTGGCTGTCAAATATAATGTCAGCTTTTAATGTCTTCTTTAAAAATAGATTACAAAAATAGATGTAATATTAAGACGTGATATGATAATTATGCAACCTGGTCTAAATTATAATGCTTCTCTTGCAATATTATAATCTACATTTGCACTGCAATGAACAAGAGACCAAACATGAAAAGCAGAGGAGCTGGATATGTGCCTCTGCTCTGGCCTAAAAGATAAGGAGAGAGAGAACAGAATAACAAGGTTAAGATTTGCATGTCTTCTGTCATTACTGTTACTTTCTGTTCCCAAACACATTCCTATACATTATAAATATAATTATGTTTATGGTACATTACAGATAACTAATGTCCCTCTTTGAAACCAAATGATTTGTAAACTTTCTAATGGAATCACATTTTAAAATGGATTTAGCGCATGTGAAGCATGCTAACCATGAATGTAACATTTGACACCTTACTGGAAGTTGTATTTTTGATGGTGGTGGCAGTATTTGTTGTCATGGGGGTGGTGTTTGAATCCACCCTTCCTCCGGTCAGACTGATACCCAGCTTGTCATGCTCCGACTGTAACTGCTTTGAGACCCAGTTCTGCACTACAGTGGTATTCTCAAAGGTTTTCAGTAAATTTAGGTTGGAGCCGAGGAGTCCAGACACTTCACTCACACTACGAGCCTATTTAGAGGCAGAGAATTACAGAAAATAATGATAGATGACAATGAATATGAGTCACTGCCATCACAGGTTATTGATGAATGGTATGGTTACGGGAATGAGCACATACCTGGACAGCAGCTGAATCCAAACCAATAAAAGTGTTGATGTCCATGCTAATATTGACCCTAGACAGACTCCGTATGTAGGTGATAATGGCACCTCCTAAAAAAGGGTTACGAACATGGTGAGAATGAGGACTGGGGTGGCACAAGTGTTCTCTAATGTCACAGCCCGAGTGAACTAAATCTTTTAAATCACATTTATTACAGGATATCCAAGAAACCATCATTTTTCTGTATGTATGTAGAAAAGGGAAACCTTACCCAGGTATGTCTGGTAGGATGTTAGCTGATCTGCAGTGGCGCAGGTTTGGATGAAGTTGATAGGAAAGGCGATCTCAGCATCCAGAGCATCTGCATCTCTGTTGTGTTCAAAAGGCACAAGAAAAACACTAACTATGAACACTCAAACAAAAAAAGCATATGAAAATGGTCCAACATTTTAAGGGGCGTTTAGGCCTGGATACTCTGTTGAGGTTAACCACTGCAAGAGCACAACAAAGATAAATGTGAACTGGAGTGACTCGACCACAAGGTGTCTCTCTCACACAGCAAGATCTGTCGATGATCTTACCGGAGACTGTCATTTCTGATGCCTTGCAACACACTGAGATCCAGTGCGCCCAGGTTAGGCCCTCCAATTGAATTCAATTCAGAGGCTCCAAGCGAATTGCCAGCACTTAAGAACTTGGTGACAATAACTTTGGCCTGAAATTGAGAAAGGAAGATGAAAGATACATTTAAATCGAAAAGCCAACTCATTCAAATCTACCAAATGCACACCTTTTAGAAGCCAAATGTTTATCATGTTGTTTTTTTAACACCATTTAAAGACATTGTTGGTGTAAAGTTAAATATCCCTACTTTGTCGAAGTCCCATTCTCCATTGCCATTGTCCATCAGTGCTGCTAGTGTGTCCACTGTAGTGATGTTCCACTTGTTAATCTGCTCCATGATGCTACGCGAGACACCGACCCAAGCGCCTGAACCTGCTGGTCTGAGAGGCCTTTGGGGTACGCCTAGTGGACAAGACCACACCATAAAGAGCTGTTACTGAATGACCACCTCTTGGCAACCTGTGAGTTTGAAATCTGTTGTGATTTCCTGTTTTGTGTCAGTAAAGTTCTATACCTGGCGTAGCTTCTCCAAAATTATCTTTTGCATGTCATCATCATCTACCTTCTCAGTCAGGCTGGCCAGATTGTCCATTACTACTTGGGCGCTCAGACAGTGGTTGAACATGGTGGTGTCATACCCAAGGGGAATGCGTTATTGCTTATGGTCACTTGAGTAATGTTGCCAAGGGAGTCTGGACATGCATTTACTAAATAGACAAGTATTGAAAAGAAATGTGATCATTCATGTCATAAAGGAGCCTCCACTATTAAAACCACAGAACAGCTATATTGACCTGATATTATTTAAACCTACCAGTGCTTCGTTTGGATCTCAAAGACATGGTGCATTCTTTGAACAGCTTCTTCAGTTTCCTCTTCATTGTCTTGTTTGTACGTCGTCTTTTTATGAATTTCTTCAGGAACTTGCTTTTATTCCGCTGTTTCCGTCAAAAGAGAACACATTAAGAAATAAGAGACGCATATAAGGTAAATGAGAGCTTTTCAAATTGAGATGGGTAACAATCTCAAATGATGTCACTCAAATGATGTCATTCAAAAGATAGGGGAGCTTCCTGCCACCCAGGGCCTGTATACTAGGCGGTGTCAGACAAAGGTCCCAAAAATTGTCAAAGACTCCAGTTACCCAAGTCATAGACTGTTCTTTCTGCTGCCGCACGGCAAGCGGTTCCAGAGAGCCAAGTCTAGGTCCAAAAGACTCCTTACCAGCTTCTACCCCCAAGCCATAAGACAGCTGAACAATTAATCAAATGGCCACCCTGACAACACTGCTGATACTTGCTGTTTATTATCTATGCATAGTCACTTTACCCCTACCTACATGTACAAATTACCTTGACTAACCTGTACCTGCACATTGACTTGGTAGAGGTACCCCAAATATATATATTTTATGGTTATTTTGTGTTACTTTTTTATTTAATTTATTTCTTTAGTTATTTAGTAAATATTTTCTTAACTCTATTTTCTTAAAACTGCATTATTGGTTAAGGGCTTGTAAGTAAGCATTTCACGGTAAGGTCTATGTTGTATTCTAGGGAGTTTTTTCTAGCCACCGTGCTTCTACACCTGCATTGCTTGCTGTTTGGGGTTTTAGGCTGGGTTTCTGTACAGCACCTTGTGACATCAGCCGATGTAAGAAGGGCTATATAAATACATTTGATTAATTGATTTGATATTTGACGCATGTTACAAATACAATTTGATTTGAATACAACATATTGTCAAAGTGCTATGCAATTGTCATGTATAGTATACCGTGCTGATGTGTTTCCAGAAGTTCTCTGTCAAGTACAGTGGAAGAATGTCAAGCTGCTCTAGTTTTTTTCAGTCCATGTGCTTGGGTTTCTGAACAGATAAGAATAAAGACAGACTGATTAAGAAAAAATCAATAGACAAAAATGCATTCATTTTTCATTTTTATGTGTATCTACACGAATACAAATCAGCACAGCTCCGATATCAGCAATGTGACATACCCATAGGTGGTGTTGCCACTGCAGATAACAGTCTCCATAGCTTTAATCTGCTGATCAGAGAAGTCATTGCAGTTCTTTAGTTTCTCCAGGATGTAAGAGTCAGCGCTCTGAATGTAGTCCTCATCCAGAGCACATGCCATGTTGCCCAGGACCTCCACATTATCTCGACTGAGCTGTGTCCCTTTGATATTCTGGAATAAATCAAATGTCGTCATTATCACTGCTTTTAAACATTCAGCCAGAAACTTGTGTCTTTCATCTTGAATACATAACTCACCAGGCACTTTTTTGGCATTGTTCAGTAGATCAACCTTCCATCCAACGTGCTGGACAGGGCGGAGAAGTCTGCTCGTCCTGTTTCAATGAAGTAGGATCTGCAGTCGGTCTGTTGCATGTTGGTGTAGCTGGAGAAAGATACAAACAGTTTACATTGTCTTTATGGTTAATTTCTAAGGCATTTTCATTTGGTTATGTCAGCGTAAAAAAATAACAGTAAATAGTTCATCTAACATTAGTTACCTTCATTTACAATGCATTTTACAATGTCAGTGACATGACCAACTTACCTGTAATATAGCAACGTATCTGATGGATAGTTGTCAAAATCTTGAGGACTTTCACCTTTGATGTTGTTCCACATGCAAGTTAGTTTTAAAACAAAATGTTACTTTCTCATATGTCTGTAAAATAAACTCCTTGAAAACAGAGAAACATATTCAATATGTATTCAGTTACTGGGTTTCCAGTAACTATTGTCATTCTTGTGCTGAGAGAATACATGCTTGGATTCATGTAGCCATGAAAAATAATTAAAACAGTTATAATTCGTACAGGCACATTAACAATGTAATCTGGAGGCCTGGCTACCGGTTTTGATTGAGTAGGGCCCTTTAGTTTATGTAGAAAAAGTTGTATTTTTAATATTCACCGGTGTCTCCTTGAGAACCACCTTTCTTCGACCAGCCCAAGTCTGCAAGCTCTGATGAGAGGTTTAATTCTTGTTTTGGTGAAAGTCTGGACACGAGAGCAAATTAATCCTTGAAGCACGTACTCAGAAAGGCTACAAATAAATCAATGCAGTGCATTCATTAGAGTTAATACAGGAACTATAAATGTCATCATAACCAATTTGTGTTCAAGTACATAATAAAAATGTATCCCCATGTGAAAATGATACATGTATGGTTTCTGCTCAGCAATTAGTCAGGACCAACATTCTCTAAACACTGTTACACTTACTCATCAGGCTCATCCAATCCATTTGCTACTGTATCAAAGAACAGCACAGCCTATAAATGAAACAGAGAGAAACAGAGGTGCAGACACATTTATAGATGTATAATACACATTGTTCACCACTGTATAATCGTGTAAATATTGAAGGTCTACAGAGCTTTTGAATACTACAATCCCCTCAATACCTGCTGAGGTTTCCATTTTTTCTTGTTGATGTTCAGAGCAGTGAGTTTGATTTCCAGTTGTTGGGAAATTCAGTAGATTGCTGGGAATGTCAGTTGCCATTTCATCTGGGACATTGACTATCAGTTCCGTTGGTTTCATGTCGACTGTGATGATCTGAATAAGTAATGCAAAAACATGTCAACATTTTAAAATGAATACTGTTATTATGATTGATTACCCTAGATTTTTTCATAACACATTTAAATGAGGCATGTAGAAATATTGGGAGGGAAATTCATAACGCCTACTTCACATCAGTTAGTCTAGCTACTGTAAGTACATACCTTATTAACATAGATCTGCTGCATAATTGTTGGAGCAGTCAGCATGTTGGTAACACATTTTGGGTAGGCGGATGTTGTCAGAACCTGCTGCTCGGGTATTGCGGTGAGTGTTTGGGTTGGAAGACCTTCCACTAAAGAGTTTATTAGACTGTCGGTATTGTTTATCTGAAGAAAGAGAACATTCAATCATGAAATATCCTCTACATTGGAAGTAGAGAGGATGGAATGGTTTAAAGCATGAATCATGGTTGTGAATGATGCTCACAACCAATAGGCCACTAGCAATAAACCTATTAAGAAGTGAATCAACTGGAAGTTTTGGGTGATGAGAATCTATATGATGGACAAGGACTGTCCCAAGTTCCATCCAGAAACACTGCTCAGAGTACTCAGGGATTCGGGCTTTAGTGATCTGTCCAGTGGTCAGACCTGCGGGCCCAGGGCCGTGATCGATCCCGGACTTTGATCCCGGACGAATTTGGATATTCGATGCCAGTGTGGAGGAAACGTGGAAGTAAATGACATCAGCGAAGATTAGGTAACAGTATCACTTAACCAATCAATGGATTATGATCACATGGAAATAATGGCTCATACTGATCCTGATGGTGCTCACCTCTGAGTCCACGTTAGTACAGGATTGGTTCAGGTTGCCCAGGACAACCACACTCTCTGACTCATTGAGCTTAGAGTAAGCTGAAGCTGGGACATAACATTGTAAGTGTGGTGGAAGCCTAAAGATATGGGAATAAAACAAAAATATGAAATAAAACACTGAGTAACACTATCTTGGATTAGAATGCCATGCCAGTCATTCATATTCAATGTAGACTGTTGTCTGTTATCATACCCTTGACATAAATGCAAGAAATAAAGTAAGTTAGTAACATAAAACAAATTATTTTAGTGGCTACTGTTCAAAACTCACTGCAGTGGGAGGAAGTTGGAGTTCTGCAGGAAGATAAGCTCAGTAAAGTATTTAGTCAGATTTTGAGGAGCTCCAGCGAAATTGAACAACTCAATGTTAACAGGGTTCACGGAAAATAGTTTTAGCTGTAAAAAACAAACAAAAAGATAAACCTTTGGTTATATTTTTTTGGTAATATATGATGCCCCTTCATCAAACAGGCGCAGGTGCATGGGCTTTTCCGTTGACTGAGCCAAATGTGTTGAAGTCTTCAATGGTCACAAAGGTGATGAACACACCAATGTAGTTAAGGAACCAGGCGGTGGAGTTGAGATTTGGGTCCGAGGGACTATAACATTTGGGTGCTGCTGAACCTACAAGTCTGAAATCAATAAATATGTGTTTGATGTATTTGATGTGAGAAATCATATATGCCGCTTTAATAAAAGGCATACATCCTTGAGGAATATCTGTCATGAAGTAGAATTCATGCATATTCTTTGGTAACAGACACAAATATCCATTCATGCAATGTGTAAAGTGCAATGATAAATATATGTATAATGTAAACTGGAGTAATCAGTAGTTAGTACTAAAACACTCACTTCCTGTGTTGAGGTAGGTCCTTATGATGCTGTACGCATCATCTTGAGTTATGGCTGAGCCATTGAAAGTGAGCTTGGATCCCAGTAGATACACACTGTCAAAACCACAGCAGACAGTCATCAACCTTTTCTTCCTTTTATTCACTTTAAATGATGTATATATATCTGTGTAATAGCATCAGCAAATGTAAGGTATTTCCAGTGTGGTAGCTTACAGTCTCCTGAAGGGTAAGCAGGAGGCGTTGAGTATGTCAGAGGACTGGAGCAGGTTTCTGTTGAGGAACTTCAGGTAGTTCCTCAGTCTGTTGTCAAACCAGCGGTCAACCTCAGCCTTGTCATCAGTGGCCAGAGCCAAAGGCCAGACGCAGGGCAGGACTGGACGCTTCACATCATCCGGAAGATTCTCATACAGACAGATAATGATCAAAGTCAAAGGACTGAGAATGCACCATTTAACAGTTTTTTCTTTCAGTAAATCCTAAGAAAGGGATACTCAGTGAGTGCTTGAAAATGGTGACCACAATCAGCAGTGTGTGTCCTTACGGTTTCCAGAACTCTGGAGTTTTTTTGTTTTTTGTAGTTTCGGAAGATTGTGCAGAGCTTAGTCTTGTTGTCCACCACCTCTGGCTTCCTGAGGATGGTGCTGAGCTCTGAGGGATGCATGGTGTTGAGCAGCTGGAAAAACAGATAGCATAGGATACACAGAGACTCGAGGCCAGAACACACTTTCCAAAAGTTGAAGTGCAGCTGAAACAAGTTCAATGCACTGTACCCCAGATTCCCGCTGTGGTGGAATAAGGGAGAGGAAGTTGGTCAACTTTGGGAATGTAAAGTTGAGGAAAGATTGTCTCAGGAACATAAAGAAGCTGTTGTTCCTATAGCAACGTAGTGGAGTTGATTCTGCGAACAATGAGATAAGGTAAATTAATTCGTTCCTCATTTGGTCCAGCATTAAGCCCAAAACTACAGCCCTCAGACCATGGTATATAAAACCCATTATTCTACATTATCATGCATTTAGGGAGAATTATAGAGAGAAGGATCATAAGAAGTAAAGTGAGATACTACTACTATTACTGGTAACTCGTACTTTGTTGAGGAAAGATCTACTTGCTACGATTGTAATATGTTGTTATATCACCAAGCTGTCTGGAAAGATTCACCCATTTTAAATGTTAGATCATTTTTCTGCATCTCTTGAACTTTGTTTATTCATTCCTGGGGTCATTTCATGTTTCATGTGCATCTGAGCTATTGCCGTTCAAGCAGGCAAACATACAGCTGGTATGATAAGTTTTGCATAATATGATGACATAAAAAAGTACATAATTTTCCTTAGAAATATAGTGAAGTAAAAGTAAAGTACAGTTACCCCAAAAAACAACTTAAGTAATACTTTCAAGTATTTTGACTTAAGTACTTCACACCACTGGAGATGATGACTAGGTGAATACCTCTGAGAGGGATGATTATTTGATGCTGGACAGCAGCCTGTGTGCCGTTGGACAGTGATGGTAGGATATAGTTCAGCAACACCACTCTGTAGATGACAGAAGCCAGAAAGAGCACCCATTGATATGCATTGTCAAGCACAACTAAGAGCAGTAATGTACTGTACACGAAGGTCAGTTGCAAACATGCATCACATTATTATAAATTATTAGTGTTTCTATAATACACTGTGCTGATCTTACGTTTCTTGGCTGGTGTTGCAGTCTCTGTGTCTGACGATGTTGAAGAGGGGGGCCACATGCTCCTCTGTTAGGTTTGGTAAAAGTGGGCGGAGTCTCTGGAGTCTCTCTCTCTCAGTCTCCCCAACCACACCAGCACCTCAGGGTCTTTGATGGAGGGATCTGATAGGTTGGCATTGTCAAACACCTGCTGGAGCAGCACCTGACGCACATCCACCGGAAGGTGAAGACCCTGAAGGACAGAAACACATGTGGTGATTGTACTAAGCAAAGGTATATAGGAAACAAGGCAGTGGCATAAGAATTGACCATGGACATCACTCATCCATACCTCAACAGCTGGAGAAACGATGTCAAAGAACTCGCCCAGATCTCTGGGAAGCACATAAATCAGTATCGTGTGGACATCTCCAAGGTTTCTGAGCTGACCAGGGGTGGAGGCCACCTCCCTCAGCTGCCTGGGGCTCAGCATAGGCAGGACATCCATCTACACAGTGGAATAAGAACATGGATTCAAACTGGTTACAAATGACTATTGGATGAATCCGTAAGTTCAAAAGGTCAAAATCATGAACTAGTACCAACCACTGAGAAGTTTCCATGCAATCGTTTGAGTTCTTCTAGGGGCGCAAAACCAACAAACAGCCCAAAGTACTTTTTAAGCGAGTCAGCGCTGTTGTTGGAGTGGTTGACACAGTTGGGGTCTGAAATAAGAAAAATATTTTCAAAGGTTGGAGAAATATAGCAGTCTTTCTATCCTAACTGATTACAATTCCTTTGTCTTCGACATGCTTAGTAAAATTACATTTTCAGGTATCCTTGATATTACAGAATTATTAAAAATGTACCTTCAGTGTCATTGAGCTCAATGAAATCAGTGTAGATCAAAAGCTGTCTTTGTCTGCCCATAGCTGAGTTAGCAGGGTTAGGGTTAGCTGGTTGATGACCTACAGCTTCCACTCTGTGAAGGCAAAGACACCACATTGAAGTACTAGATCAAGTGAGGGCAAATAGTCAGCCACATGAAAATAAAATGTATGTTTTCACATACAAAATCTGGTAGGTCCCACAAGTGAAGTTCTTGGTGCTAAGACAGGACAGGAACTCTCTGGAGGCTTGCAGGAGGAAGGGATGGAGATTCCTCAGGAACCACTTGCGGATGTTTTTCCTAGCCACCGTGCTTCTACTCCTGCATTGCTTGTTGTTTGGGGTTTAGGCTGGGTTTCAGTACAGCACTTTGAGATATCAGCTGATGTAAGAAGGGCTATATAAATAAATGTGATTTTGATTTGAATAATAACCCATTGAGAGGCCAGCAAAACGTCACTAAAATTACTAGAGTATACCAAAGGGTGATGATCTTTACTGGAAACTTGGAGCCACCTGGGTTAAAGGTCTTTCTCTAGCCATGTCGATGTCAATAAAAATGACTTATTATTCGTAGTCTGGAAACGGAAGTATTATTATAACCACTGTAACCATTGTAATATTATCATTATAACATTCCTAATTGTAAGTATGTCAAGTACAATGTTTAAATTGATGGTTCTCTGACAACTCCAAGAGATGGTTGCAATATGATATGTTTTTTATTGCCAGACAACACTGATATGCTCTTATAAGCTGGTTGCTTAATTTACATTTAGTTCAGCATCTGCTCAGTTGATGACCTTATTACTGGCAAAAGTATAACCAGTTAATATCACTACAGCGTCAGTCCCAAACAACTTATTTCCGTTATTTGCTTTTAAAGTGTCTGTATATTTTTTGCAGATTTGAAAAAATACATTTTTAGGCTTTGGAAATTTGAATGGACATTGGCAAAACTTGGACTTCATATGCTTTTCAGTGTTTGTATATTTATGAAATACTTTAAATAAAATGATGTATTTGAATGTTGCAGTTACTGGTTCTTATCTGTATATAAATTCATTAAGGCCTTTGCATTTCTGAAAAATTATACCCACGGCAGATGATATTGCTATCAACAAGAAATGTAAAAGTGTGACATTGTGCCCTTCTCCTGTAGGAACAGCATAGTGCATCTAAACCAGGGATGGGCCCTCGGATCAAATTGATTTATTTTTAACTCAGTAGGTGTCTCAAGTTGCTGTTGCAAGCTAGAATGGTAGAATACACTTAAGGTGCAATTTCAAAATTTGGTTGAGCATTAAGCAGTTTTTCTCTTGCTATGTCAGTCACTGATAGTCCCTCACATAGCCCATTTCAGCTAACATTTTTTTAGATTGGTAAATTAGTCTAATGGCCAGCTACATTATCTGAATTTAGTAATCATGGTCGATTTACCGTCCGGGAGGCCCCCATTGATTTTGTTAGTCAGTCTCACTCAGTTATAATTTTAAAAACATTTCTCTCTGTCCACCCTATGGCAAAATGTGTAGAATTACAGGAAATTAGCTGTAAAACAGCAAGTTTTCCTCTTTGCCCCATTGCAAAATTTGTAGAATTATATTAAAATGTGTTATATAATTACAAGATCTTGTCTCTGAAATATGACAGAATGTGTAGAATTGCAGCAAACTTGCTTTAAAACAGCAACATTTTCTCTATACCCCATGGAAAAATGTGTAGAATCGTACTAAATAAACTAAAGCAGAATTACATAATATATGCTGTCAAGAGGGAGGCTGCTAATGTGGTGATGGGGGAGGGGAATCACGAGGAACTGCGGCCCCTCATGATGAGTTCAGATTTTTTGTGGCCCCCATCAGTTGCAGTTGTTGATCTAAACCATGTGATTATACTAATTCCCTTTGCATGTGACAGAGGTCTCATGATAGCATGACACTGGATTGCAGTAATGCTCAATGTCTGGCCTGATGCAGAATAGAAACATATTCTGAATCATCTGTGAGACTATTCCACACCATACCACAGCACCCACTCTTCTTTTTAAATAATCAACAGAAATCCCCCTTCAACTATAAATGATGATTGTAAATAGCAAAACTTACATGAGTAAGTTTCTTACCACTTTAAGTTATATAGTGATCTACTTCTGCTGAGGGAATCTTCTTAAATTCCATTAGATGTTTAAATAATTTCTGTTAACATGAACATTTATCATGACTACAAGTAAACCAATATCTTGAGACCTTTAGAAACTGTATTCAACTTTGGCAAGTTTGCTTGTGTTGATCCATAGAATAAATAAACATAGGCTACCACATACTAGTCCAGCTTTTTTCTTTTTTTCCTTAAATACATTTTATTACTTTAAGAATAACTGAAAAATGCATCAGCAATCTCTGTACATTTAGTTTTATTGTTTTCCCTTGGGTTTGCTCAATTTTTTATGATGAACTGGGCTGAGGAATATGATGATGCCTCATAGTGCACTTGAAACCCCAAATAATATGATTAGTCCATTGGCATCCTTCAGTTTGCTTCTCTAATATGCTTCAATGTTAAGTTCCTTAGGACTCCTTGTTGTCTCCAGATCCCCATTTTCATATGTTCCTGTTCTAGATCACAGTTTTTCCACTGTCAGTAATAGAGGCACATTAGAAATACTGCCACTTTCCAAGGACTGTGTCTTTGATTGCATCAACAAACTGAATTGGCACCCAGTAGACCCAATACTGAGAGGCTTCTGTTGGACCCAACTGAAACGCCTAGGAAAGTGAATGAGAGAAAATGAATTGCACCATAAATGACAGTAAGATAGCTACTTTTGACAAAATACAAAGTAATGTATGTGTTTATGGAAAAAAACATACATTACATCAACTGTCAATCTGGCTTGTGCAGTTTGTAGTAAGGAAACGTGTTACCATCATGTGATAATCCTCATGGCCTTCAATGGGTTCAGTCACCACATGTTTGATGGATCCCATTGGGATTTTCTCTGTCCTCTCTGTAGGAGAATGTACACAGATAAGGGTGAGTGCCATAACACTTTTTCCTTATACACAATCCAACTAAACCAGGGTGTCATCTCACCCTTAGTTCCAATCCACAGTTGATCTTGTTCCAGTTTGAAGGTGAGACGAACTTTTCCACCAGATTTGTTGTACATTCCGGCTAAAGGCACTGTTGGTAAGCGTTCCTGTGTAACAAATGAGAGATCACTTGCTGGTCATTAGTGGAAGAACAAGAAAGTAATTCACAACGACCCATCTCCAAGCTCCTGAACGTGATACAGTGTTCCAGTGGAAATATCTGTGAGAAAAATATATAAACAGGGTAATATACACCAAGTATACAACACATTAGGAATACCTGCTTTTTCCATGACACAGACTGACCAGGTGAATCCATGTGAAAGCTATGATCCCCTTAATGATGTCACTTGTTAAATCCACTTCATTCAGTGTAGATGAAAGGGAGGAGACAGGTTAAAGAAGGATTTTTATGCCTTGAGACAATTGAGAAATGGATTGTGTGTGTGCCATTCAGAGGGTGAATAGGGAAGACAAAAGATTTAAGTGCTTTTGAATGGGGTATGGTAGTAGGTGCCAGGCACACCGGTTTGTGTAAAGAACTGCAACGCTGCTGGGTTTTTTACTCAGTTTCCCATTGGTGTCAAGAACATTCCACTACCCAAAGGACATCCACCCAACTTGACACAACTGTGGGAATCATTGGAGTCAACATGGGCCAGACACCTTGTAGAGTCCATGCCCCAAATAATTGAGGCTGTTCTGGGGGCAAGGGATGGGGGGCTGCAACAATATTAAGAAGGTGTTCCTAATGCTTGGTATACTCAGTGTAAAACAACCATTAAAAGCATACTTTCCCAACCATCATTCATTCGGGTTTTGTTGAAAATACTCACCTTTGTTCCTTTAACAGATGGCATTATGTCCTCTGGTTTGCCTTTGTCCAACACCTTTCTGTGTTGCTGAAATTCAATACATTATTATAAGTTCACAGTTGAATAAAAAACATCATAAGCTGTGACCATACCTTGGGCAAAGAAGTTGTTCATTTACAAATATGGAACTCAAAAGACGTTGAAAAGTCCTACTTTTTGCCGACACAAAGGTTCCTTTTTGTTTTCTTCAGCTTTAACTTCCTGCTGAATAACCTCTTTTGGAGTATTTACAGCTAGTACATCATTTATTGTAGATCCGACCACCATTATTTTTGCACCATTTGTAACTTTAATTTCACGTAGCGTCTTATCTTCTGGTAGCAGTCCCTTGTACATCACTTTCTGCATAGCAGGTGGAAGACCTATTAACATAGAGAGAGAGAAAAATAGAGAGTGGTTGAGAGACATTAATCAACACTGTGACTGTTATACATATCCAAGTAGTTAGTACGCAAGCCTAAACAACTACTTACCAGTGAGTGAATGGATTCGCTCTTTCAGTTTGGCTCCAGTGCCATCTAAAGGAATCTTGAGATCATACTTATTCTTGTTCCAAATAATCTTTAGATCCACCATCTCCTTTCCTTCATCACTGTCATCTCCATTGCTGACAGTGGGGTCCTGAGTTGAAGAGCTTTCCCCGGCATTATCTGTCCGAGACACAGTTTCCGATACTTCAGCATTTCCTTCACCAACATTTTCACACAGTGGTTGTGGCTCTTTCAACGTGGCTTCAGTTTCCATTACGACTTCTTCATTTCCTATGAAAGGATTGTGAAAGTCATAGTTTAGCTGAGAATTCTCAACTCCACAAGAATTATCAGCTATTATCAGCTATGTCAACACTCAATGTTTGGGAATAGTTTGTCACATTAGGTCTTCTCAGCCAAGTAATAACTAGCAAGTATGGCTTCATGCAGCTCGTTTGTTATGACAAAGCAGCAGCAAGCAACTGGCTGGTTGACCTATTTGGTATTCTGTGGGTCGTTTAGCTACGTTAGCTAAATCTGACATCTCACGTGGCTGTTAGCGAGTTACTGTAGCTTATTTGCAAATAGCGCTAACTACCTAGTCATGCTAGCTAAGTTAGCTGACACATCCCAAGCTACATTTGCAGTCAGATAGAGTTGGCTAGCTAGTTAACATAACTTGATAGCTTATAAATGCCTAATATAGCTAAGGCTGATAGCTACAAAATAACATAGCGATAGCTACAACTATTACACTTGTCCTAGGTTTCTAGAATCAAATTACAACTTATGTAACAGTAGCTCTAGTTATTTTGGCTATGTAACAAAATCGAAAGAGCTAACGTTATCTAGCTAAATATGGTTGGCTAGCAGCTAGCCAGTGACCAGGATAACCGGGCGAACCTTGGATTATGAAGAAAATAGGATTTCAAATCCAATTGACATGTTCAATTTGCACCAACATCATAAATACGATTAAATTCCTAAATTAATGATTTGAAAATTGATAAATTGCGCCGCATAGATTTGTGGCAAGCATAGCATTATATTTTTTTCAATACCTACCATCCTGGGTCGCCATGATGATTGTGTACAATATGAAGTGAGACTGCTGGGAAACGGACGCGCTGACGTGTATTGGTCCTACGGGGCTTCCATTGTATGTAAAGCGTTTGATAAATCTCAACTGTTTGCTTGGTTTCTAATGAAAGTCATTTGGCAGTTGTCCCCCCCACAACAACGACATAAAGCTTGGTCGTATTATATGCGATCACGAGAAACTTCGCTAGCTAGCTATTAGATACATAGCCTACTAACTACAACAATCTACCAAATGTGCTAATGGCAGGGTTATGCTGAATTGGCTCGTGCTGATAACTTATTGACAGAGAGAGCGTGAAGAAGAAAAGTTACCATATGGATTTTTGAGGAAGAGTAGCCGAAAAGTGCAACGGCGTGGGTGTCTAGTTAGATTCTATGCTTTTTGTATTTGTTTAGCCATCTCAGAAATGTCTGGTCGACGCAAGAAGTGTAACTGTTGGAATAATCTTATCTCATTGCATTGAGTGCTGTGTAGCGATCTGGGACATCTACCAAGAGGTGGTGCAAGAATAATATAATCATGGCAGACCTCAGGATTTACAACGTTGTCATTCTGGGACTAGGATTTCTGTTCATTTTCACTGCTTTCACCACCTGTGGAAACATTGAAGTAAGTCAAAGAACACACTTTCACTTGTGTGACCTAAACCGAAGTCGTTGCCTAGGCAAACTATATTGACTGGTAATGTGTTTTGTTTGCTAGAGTCAATATCACTGGAGAAAATTCACACCTACCCAATGATATTTCAGATACCAGCAACTTCCTAACTAGCTAATTTATCTGAAATTGACAGCTGTTTGACCTCTCCCCTTCAAATGACCTGTCATGTAGGCTACATACTCGAATTAATCAGAAATATAATATATGTTGTCATTTGACATGCTTGTAATGTATTAACTGATCAGTTGTTTTGTTTGCTAAATAGTCAATTTCACTTGAGACAATGGACAGTTACCCATTGATAACTGCTATCTAAATTTGGTAGCTGTTTGATATCTTAAAAGTGGGTACATTAGACATGTTATAATTGTTTATCATTCAAGGTACATCAATATTTATATATTTCTTAATTCCATTCTGTTACTTTTAGATCTGTGTGAAATGTTAGGTATTACTGCACTGCTGGAGTTATTAACGCAAGCATTTCGCAACACCCGCAATAACATCTGCTAAATATGTGAATGCGACCAATACAAATTTATTTGAATTGTTGTCATTTTGCAGTCATGCTTTGCTTTTTTCAAGTCCATTGACTTTGACTCTCAAGTTTAAGAACTTTTACCCCATGATAAATTGCATCAGTTTATTTTCTTGTGCATCTTCCAGCTCACATGATGTCCTCAGCAGCCTTGTCAGTGGTGCATTGTTGGAGGAGTCCTGGGTCAGGCGCATCTTGTGTTTCCAATTTCTTCATCAGTCAATAGATTGTCATGCCAAAGGAATTACTCAAATTAATACATGTAAACGTCAATCTCAACAGGGCACATAGGTAGTGGTGGCAGCAATATTTGAGAACATATTTTCTATGTTCATATGATTCACATTAATATCCCATTTCTTCTCTATTTTAAAGCAAACCATAGTTAAAAGCCTGGACAATGATACCTTCACTGGAAGTGGTTATCACAGGTGAGTTGGATGGTGTTACCATAGGCAACATATTGGAAAACCACATTATCTCAGCAAAATGAGTGGGGGAGATAATGTGCATCTTTCAGAATCATTGACCCTTATACCAGACACTAAACTTTTTTCTCTGTACTGTTTTCTTTCTGTCCTTGTACAACAGCCTTGGAATCATCTATGGAATTTTTTCATTTTCAAATTTGTTAGCTCCAACTGTTGTTGCAATAATTGGACCACAGTTTACAATGTTTTTCAGTGGAATTCTTTACAGGTGAGTATCATGAATTCTAAAGGAATTACCCCCCCCCCCCCCCCCCCATTCATTTTCTATTTGCAGGTCAGTAGTTGGTTGATATTTCTGTCTGAAGTAGTTGTCTAGTTATAACAAGGTCACGTGCTGTTGTTTGTTATGGTTCCATTCTTTTCCATAGTGGTTACGTAGCTGTATTCATCACCCCATCAACATGGTCCTTTTACTTCACCTCAGTACTAATCGGCATAGGAGCAGCCAGTAAGTCCGGTTTCATGGGATCTCTCCTTTGTTCCCTCTGCTATCTGGTTAACATTACTACAGAATCTACAGAATCCTTCACATCATTTCATATTGGCACAAATTACATTGAACTGTCATGATTTACATGGCAGTTTGGTATAAAGTAATATACACTATATTACAAAGGACTGTATGTGGACACCCCTTCAAATTAGTAGATCTGTCTATTTCAGCTACACCCGTTGCTGACAGGTGTATAAAATCGAGCACACAGCCATGCAGTCTCCATAGCGAAACATTGGCAATAGAATCATCTTACTGAAGAGCTCAGTGACTTTCAACGTGGCACCGTCATAGGATTCCACTTAGTTTGTCAAATTTCTGCCCTGCTAAAGCTACCCCGGTCAACTGTAAGTGCTGTTATTGTGAAGTGGAAACGTCTAGGAGAAACAACTGCTGAGCCGTGAAGTGGTAGGACACACAAGCTCACAGAACGTGGCTGCCAAGTGCTGAAGCACGTAGTGCATAAAAATCATCTGTCCTTGCTTGCAACACTCACTACCTGGTAGCAACATCAGCACAATAACTGTTCGTCGGGAGCTTCATGAAATGGGTTTCCATGGCCGAGCAGCTGCACACAAGCCTAAGATCACCATGTGCAATGCCAAGTGTCGGCTGGAGTGGTGTAAAGCTTGCTGCCATTGGACTCTGGAGCAGTGGAAACGAGTTCTCTGGAGTGATTAATCACACGTCACCATATGACAATCTGACGGACGAATCTGGGTTTGGCGGATGCCGGGAGAACACTACCTGCCCGAATGCATAGTGTAAAGTTTGGTGGAGGAGGAATAATGGTCTGGGGCTGTTTTTCATATTTCTGACTATAGACCCTTGAAGAGAAATCTTAACGCTACATCATACAATGACATTTCTGTGCCTCCAACTTTGTGGCAACAGTTTGGGGAAAGCACTTTCCTATTTCAGCATGACAATTCCCCAGTGCACAAAGCGAGGTCCATACAGAAATGGTTTGTTGAGATCGGTGTGGAAGAACTTGACTGGCCTCCACAGAGCCCTGACCTCAACCGCAATGAACACCTTTGGGATGAATTGGAATGCTGACTGTGAGCCAGGCCTAATTGCGCCAAACCTCGCTCTTGTGGCTGAATGGAAGCAAGTCCCCGCAGCAATGTCCCAACATCTAGTGGAAAGCCTTCACATAAGAGTGGAGGCTGTTATAGCAGCAAAGGAAGGACCAACTCCCTTTTAATGCCCGTGATTTTGGAATGAAATGTTCGACGAGTAGGTGTCCACATACTTTTGGTCACGTAGTGTATATTTCACCTCTCTGTGCATATGCCTAATCCAATCCAAAATTCTCTACATGCCTCTGGAGTCTGCTATTCTCTTATGCATGCCATTCATTCCTAACAAATTTGTAAACTGAGTTGTACCCATTTTTTTGCTGTCGGAATAATGATTTGTAAGTTGTAAGTAGATCAAATGCCATAGTAATTACACGGTGTTATAAACAGTTATCAATATGGGTACGGCAGATCAAATCAAGAAGGAGCACATGACCTGCATGCATGGTAAAGGGTATTGAGTCTGTCTTGTCAGTTGCTGAGCTTTGGACAAAAGTTACCATGGTTATGATGTCTGAAATGGAGCTTGTTAATGATTTACATAAAAGGGAAATTCCGGGGTTATGTTCATTATCTCTGATCTCAAGCAAAGCAAACATTTTACAAACGGGAGAGCTAAATGAGAATTCTTAGAGCAGATGAACCAAATTGTTTGATAATGTTAGTTTGTGCCAAATAAAATAGACACATTTTCCCTGAATAGTTCCCCGATAATGCATTTTGATCAATTCAAATGTCATCAAATAGCAACCATCTCTATTCATTACATCTGCAGTTCCTAATCAGCCTCTCTCACTCTTTGTTTGTATCCCTTTCATCAGTGCTTTGGACAGCTCAAGGACACTTCCTTGTGGAGAACTCCGATGCTTCCACCATCAATAGGAACACAGGGATGTTTTGGGCCCTTTTACAGTGCAGGTATATTAATAGTATATATTAATGGTAGGCTACATAATAATGGCAGTAATTTCCATTATTTGGTGACCTAGAGCAGAAGGTGTAATTGTAACACATTGTTTTCTTTTTCAGCATGTTATTTGGCAATCTTTACATTTATTTTGATTGGAATGGAAGGATAGAAATATCAGGTATGTGCATGTGAAGATCATCCAATGGGAAAATATGGAGAAAAGAGAGCTAACATTAATGAAAACTTTTTCATTAAGGATATGACTCATACGTCCTTCCAATAGTGTTGCCCTACTTAGTAATGATGTGTGTTCTCTGTTTGACACTGTTTCCTTTGTTCTTGATGTCCCTCTCAGATAGGAGCAGAAAGACTATCTTTATTGGTCTGCTGGTTACCTCAGTGCTGGGAACACTCAGCTTCCTGGCTCTGAGAAAGACTCTTCCACCAGAGGAGGAGATGCTCAATGAAGAGGAAGGCCAGCCTTTGCTCTCATCCCGCATGATGTTAGTTTCCTAATTAACTGACAGTACTCTCTCACTGTACCCTTATTTCAATGGGAATCTATGGCACTGCGTTTGGTGTCTCTGTTTTAAATGATGGTTATTCATTCTGCTATGAATTTGAATATCACAGTATTGAAAATAAATATTGTTTGTCTTGCTAATTTGATAATTTTCCATCTTAATGTTTGGCAGGTATAAGCAAAGAGCCAACTCTGCAGTACAAGATGCAAAGTCAGAATTCAGTAAGTTAATGTAGCTTCACAGGCACATTTGTTATTATACAATCAATCATTGATCTATTCCTTTGGGTTAAAGGGCACCTCCGTTACCTTGCTTTTGTTGTTTCACTGTTTTACTATCCTGTTAGTCATCTAAAGCAATTCCTTGTGTGTTTCCTTCTCTTCAGAGACAATCCTGCAACTGCTCAAAACCAAAACCATATTGCTTCTGAGCTGTTGCATGGCATACAGTGGTAAGTAGATTGTACTGCACATCCAAAAGTCCAGACATTTCCCTCAGAGGAATAGTGTTTTTACCAGTGTGTTGTCATTGTAGGTCTGGAGCTATCTTTCTACAGTGGTGTGTATGGGACATGTATCGGGGCAACAACAGAGTTTGGAGCGGCAGCTAAAGGCTTGATTGGGATCTCTGGAATCGTGTTGGGGATTGGAGAGATAGTTGGTAGGTTTGTGTTGCCCAGTGTAACTTGTACCCATCACTCTTATGTTGCTGTTACAATCTAACAAGGAACTAGTTTGACAGTAATCTGATGTGATTTGTCAGGCGGAGGAGTCTTTGGACTAGTATGTAAGAATAACCGCTTCAGACGGACATCTGTGGTCTTCCTGGGGATGGTCGTCCATTTTGTCGCCTTCTACTTGATCTACCTCAACATCCCAGATGATGCCCCTGTGGTTTTAAAAACTAGCACACTGAACAAGCCATATCTGACACCAAGGTATTGCTTTAATATAAACAAAACAATAAAAGCAGGGCTATATATTGTTTTTATATTAATCAGAATGTCAGTTGAAAATGACCTGTTGTAACCCCCTCACAGTTGAGCGTCTCCTATCTGTTTCCTAGTATCTCTATCGCATTGCTCTGTAGTTTCCTGCTTGGACTCGGTGACAGCTGTTTCAACACTCAACTGTACAGCATCTTGGGGCGTGTTTATGCTGAGCAAAGCGCGCCTGCTTTTGCCATCTTCAAATTCATCCAGGTAACCCCCGAGAGAGCATGATACAGCTGATCGTTTACTAAAACATATGTACCAGCAACTGATACTGTGGTGCGCTGGGTGTAGTTCATTTCTGTATAGTTGATTAATAACTTAGGGCTGTTTAGGTATGCGTAGGCCGATGTACACTACCGGTCAAAAGTTTTAGAACACCTACTCATTAAAGTTTGTTTTTTGTGTGACTATTTTCTACATTAGAATAATAGAGACTATTTTCTATTAGTAGAATAATAGAGAAGGAATCTCGACTATGAAATAATACATATGGAATCATGTAAACTCAGCGAAAAAGAAACATCCCTTTTTCAGGACCCTGTCTTTCAAAGATAATTCGTAAAAACGCAAATACTTCACAGATCTTCATTGTAAAGGGTTTAAACACTGTTTCCCATGCTTGTTCAATGAACTATAAACAATTAATGAACATGCACCTGTGGAGCAGTTGTTAAGACACTAACAGCTTGCAGAGGGTAGGTAATTAAGGTCACAGTTATGAAAACTTAGGACACTAAAGAGGCCTTTCTACTGACTGAAAAACACCAAAAGAAAGATGCCCATGGTCCCTGCTCATCTGCGTGAACGTGCTTTAGGCATGCTGCAAGGAGGCATGAGGACTGCAGATGTGGCCAGGGAAATAAATTGCAATGTCCGTACTGTGAGATGCCTAAGACAGCGCTACAGGGAGACAGGACGGACAGCTGATCATCTTTGCAGTGGCAGACCACGTGTAACAACACCTGCACAGGATCGGTACATCTGAACATCGCACCTGCGGGACAGGCACAGGATGACAACAACTGCCCGAGTTACACCAGGAACGCATAATCCCTCCATCAGTGCTCAGACTGTTCGCAATAGGCTGAGAGAGGCCGGACTGAGGGCTTGTAGGCCTGTTGTAAGGCAGGTCCTCACCAGACATCACCGGCAACAACGTTGCCTAAGGGCACAAACCCACCATCGCTGGACCGAAGGAATAAGTGTTACACCGAGGCCTGTACTCTGGAGCGAGATCAATTTGGAGATGGAGGGTCCGTCATGGTCTGGGGCGGTGTGTCACAGCATCATCGGACTGAACCTGTTGTCATTGCAGGCAATCTCAACACTGTGTGTTACAGGGAAGACATCCTCCTCCCTCATGTGGTACCCTTCCTGCAGGCTCCTCCTGACATGACCCTCCAGCATGACAATGCCACCAACCATACTGCTCATTCTATGCGTGATTTCCTGCAAGACAGGAATGTCAGTTTCTGCCATGGCCAGTGAAGAGCCCGGATCTCAATCCTATTGAGCATGTCTGGGACCTGTTAGATCGGCGGTTGAAGGCTAGGGCCATTCTCCCCAGAAATGTCCAGGAACTTACAGGTCCCTTGGTGGAAGAGTGGGGTAACATCTCACAGCAAGAAATGGCAAATCTGGTGCAGTCCATGAGGAAGAGATTCATTGCAGTGCCTAATGCAGCTGGTTGCCACACCAGATACTGACTGTTACTTTTGATTTTGACCCCACCTTTGTTCAGGGACACATTATTCCATTTCTGTTAGTCACATGTCTGTGGAACTTGTTAAGTTTATGTCTCAGTTGTTGAATTTTGTTATGTTCTTACACATGTTAAGTTGCTGAAAATTAACACAGTAGACAGTGAGAGGACGTTTCTTTTTTGCTGAGTTTAGTAACCAAAAAAGTGTTAAACAAATCAACATATATATTCAAATAGCCACCCTTTGCATTGATGACAGCTTTGCACACACTTGGCATTCTCTCAACTAGCTTCATGAGGTAGTCACCTGGAATGCATTTCAAATAACAGGTTTGCCTTCTTAAATGTTAATTTGTGGAATTTCTTTCCTTCTTAATGTGTTTGAGCCAATCAGTTGTGTTGTGACAAGGTAGGGGGGTATACAGAAGACAGCTCTATTAGGTAAAAGACCATGTCCATATTATGGCAAGAACAGCTCAAAAGAGAAACTACTGTCCATCATTACTTTAAGACATGAAGGTCAGTCAATATGGAACATTTCAAGAACTTTGAAAGTTGCTTCAACTGCAGTCGCAACAACCATCAAGCACTATGATGAAACTGGCTCTCATGAGGACCGCCACAGGAACTTAAGAGCCAGAGTTACCTCTGCTGCAGAGGATAAGTTCATTAGAGTTACCAGCCCCAGAAATTGCAGCCCAAATAAATGAGTTCAAGTAACAGACACCTCAACATCAACAGTTCGGAGGAGACTGTGAATCAGGCCTTCATGGTCGAATTGCTGCGAATAAAGGACACTAAAGGACACCAAGAATAAGAAGAGACTTGCTTGGGCCAAGAAACATGAGCAATGGACATTAGACCAATGAGAATTTGTCCTTTGGTCTGGTCCAAATTGGAGATTTTTGGTTCCAACAGCCGTGTCTTTGTGAGACGCGGTGTGGGTGAACAGATGATCTCCGCATGAGTGTTTCCTATCATAAAGCATGGAGGTGGAGGTGTTATGGTGTGGGGGTGCTTTGCTGGTTACACTGTCTGTGATTTATTATTTAACCAGCATGGCTACCACAGCATTCTGCAGCGGTACACCATTCCATCTGGTTTGCGCTTAATCCAACTATCATTGGGTTTTCAACAGGACAATGACGCAACACACCTCCAGGCTGTGTAAGTGCTATTCTACCAAGAAGGAGAGTGATAAAGTGCTACATCAGATGACCTGGCCTGCACAATCCCCCGACCTCAACCCAATTGAGATGGTTTGGGATGAGTCAACCCGCAGAGTGAAGGAAAAGCAGCCAACAAGTGCTCAGCATATGTGAGAACTCCTTCAAGACTGTTGGAAAAGCATTCCAGCTGGTTGAGAGAATGCCAAGAGTGTGCCAAGCTGTCACCATGGAAAGGGTGGCTATTTGAAGAATGAAGAATGTCAAATATAAAATATATTTTGATTTGTTTAACACTTTTTTGGTTACACACATTCCATATGTGTTATTTCATAGTTTTGATGTCTTCACTATTATTCTACAATGTAGAAAATAGTAAAAATAAAGAAAACCCCTTTTGAATGAGTAGGTGTTCTAAAACTTTAGACCGGTAGTGTATCCCTTGTGTGGTTATACTGTAAGAATAACTAGAGTGAAGGACGATTGAAGGCCTTCTTGTGTCGGTCTATTTAGCCACTCAAAACATGCATTATTGTTATTTTATAGCTGTAGGTACCAATTTGTTTATTACATTAGTATTCTGTAAGAACTCACAATCTAAGACACAATGCATGCATTACTGTGACAGAGTAGTAACACAAAGTCAACTCTTTGTATTACTTTCAACAAGTTTTTGTTTTCTTCTTTCCTTTGCCAGTCCATTTTTGCAGCAGTTGCCTTCTTCTACAGTGGCTACTTGCTGTTGACATGGCAACTGCTCATTATGGTCATCCTGGGCTTCACTGGAACACTCTGCTTCTTCATGGTGGAAAGAATACAGAACTTCTCTGTAGACCTACAACAAGAGTATTAGGACCCATCATTTCAACACGGGCACAGTCAAATGACTTACATTTCTTGGTTTTTTAACAGGAAAGATACTTTGCACCTTCAATATCTTAGCTTTAACTTATCTTGCACAATACACTAATTATAACATGAGTAAATGTAATTTAAAAAAAAACTTTTCCAATAGGATTGTGTATGTGTAATATAAGACCACTCACCTGATGTATTGGCTGTCTTTATGCATTGCTCTCAGGGTTGTTATTTAAGATAGTCTCATTGTTGCAAAATCTATGGTAGTGTTATAATACATCATACATTTCATAACGTGATGGAATTGTTTTTAGATGTTTGTTTTGAATTTAAGATGCATACTAAACAGAAGAAATGTTGATATTGAGGCTTATATAATGATCTTACTGTTTCAGAAAAAATGTTAATAGTGACAAAATCACGCTAGCTATAGTATGTACGGGAAACGATATTGATGTATACCTCTAAATTTAATGCTGTGTCGAAATGTGTATAGATAGACAAAATTGTCCAAATTTAGTCAATGACAATTCTCAACATCCACCATGCCAAAGCTTACAGGAGCTATCCAGTGATTTAAAAAAAAACAATATTGCCTTGTAATAATACAATTACTGTACAACTTATTTTCAGTGCCCATAGCATGTAGCAGAGTAGTTAAAAAATACATCTATATGCATGAACATTTATGGTATCCTTTACTTCCATTTTATTATATTTTTCATTTTACACTTCAAAATGTTGTCAGTCATGCATACTAAGTGCCTGTTAATGTTTTGGTTGCTTGTATCTGTTTATAAAGACTTTGAAAAAACACAATTGGTTAAAGTAACCTATTTGCCGTATGTGTCCTCTGTGGCAACGAGAAGGTACAAACACAATCTGATTTTTAAACATTTAAACCAACAGGTGCGCTTACTTGTGCTTCTTCGGTTTGTGTCTCTCAAAGTGTTGGTAGACGTCACTGAGTAAGTGCAACACTTTCATTTTTACTGGGAATTGCAGTTCTAGATTGCACATTCATTATCAGAGGTTATTGTGTGGGACAACAACGTGCAATACACATTATGCTCAGGAGATGGTGCTAAAATACAACTGTAGGCATCAATTTAGATCAGAATGAAGGAAACAGTAACGTTGATCATACAATAAAAAGCACTCTAATTAAACTCCTATTTCAACTATTCCTTTCTAAAGACTGTCAGGTTGCACCTATACTGTTGCGGTTCTCCTTTTCTTATATGCAGGAAAAGGATATGTTAACTCAGTCCAAGCAGAGACGTTTGCATCCTCATGATAATGCACTTCTCTTTTTTCCCACCATGGGAAAAAATAATAGTAGATATTTATAATAGATTGCGTGTGCTGTTTTCGATTGCAAGTTCTTTCTGGTACTGCACG
Organism: Oncorhynchus clarkii lewisi; assembly: GCF_045791955.1. NCBI lineage: Eukaryota > Metazoa > Chordata > Actinopteri > Salmoniformes > Salmonidae > Oncorhynchus > Oncorhynchus clarkii. The sequence goes on from NC_092158.1 coordinate 73,067,757, forward strand.
TTATATAAAATGTGTGATACATACAATGGTGGAAAAAGTATCGAATAGTTTAAAATGATTGAGTAAAAGTAAAGATTCCTTAATATAAAATGACTAAAGTGAAAGTCACCCAGTAAAATCCTACTTGAGTAAAAGTAGAATGTAGAATGTTGGTTTTAAATATACATAAGTATCAAAAGTAAATTTAATTTCTAAAATGTATTTAGGTATCAAAAATAAAAGTATAACCATTTCAAATTCCTCATATTATGCAAACCAGACGGCATGATTTTCTTGCTTTTTAAATTTACAGTTAGCCAGGGGCACACTCCAACACTCAGACATAATTTACAAACAAAGTATTTGTGTTTAGTGAGTCCGCCAGATCAGAGGCAGTAGGGATGACCAGGTATTTTCTCTTTAAGCGCGTGAATTAGACCATGTTCCTGTCCTGCTAAGCATTCAAAATGTAACTTTTGGGTGTCAGGGAAAATGTATGGAGTAGAAAATACATGATTTTCTTTAGGAATGTAGTGGAGTAAAAGTTTAAAAAAATATAAATAGTAAACTACAGATACCTCAAACTACTTAAGTAGTACTTTAAAGTATTTTTTACTTAAGTACTTTACACCACTGGGTACATATTAAAGGTGATGCAGACTTTCAGCCTAAAATATTTTCCATTACAAATGCTCACCTTAAAATGCATCTATGTCCAACATTTTATTACACTTGCAACAATTTAGATAGAAAGCTAAAAAGAACCGGATAAAAGTTATTTCATTGTTAGTACTCCATAAAAGTGATGTATATTTTCTCCCTCTAAAAAGGACATTTTAATGTTGATCACTGACAGGAAGATGTGACATCACTGCAGTTAATTTGTTTTCCAAGCAAGGTTCAAGAGCAGGGCCCATAAATCATAGAGTTGGATGACGACCTTAGAGAAGCACTGGACCAGTGAGGGCACCATAGGTCCTGCAGTACTTCACAGGTAATTGAGTATTGATTGCATTATAATCAGAATCCTAAAGTGTTCATCCTTTGTGCTATTTTTTTGTCAATTGTGCAACTTGATCCTTTGCATACAAACATAAAGAAGAATGTGTGGTATAAGTCCTGAAATGTACATTACCTATTGGAATCTACAAGCGCTCCCCTGGTATTTCTAACACTAACTGGACCGAAGCTTAACGTGCCTGCAACACAGAGAAGTACATAGGTATTTGTGGTATTAAATGGCAATAACAGAAAGTGGTGCCCATGACAGAATAACTCAATAAATTCACATTTTCAAGACAACCTTTGAGCTGCCTTTTAATCCTCAGTCAAAATTCAATTTTTCAAGCCTGTGAAAAGTAATTTCCATCACTTGCATTTCCTGTCCAAAGCATTCGAAGTATGACATAGCTGTGAAAATGGCCTTTCACAATCCCCTCCGGTGTCTCCACACTTCTTCTATCTTGGCATTTGTTCAAAACCAGCCGGTCATAAAACCACCACAATACCGTGAAAGAAATTATGCTGAATGCCTCAGTCATTCCAACGGTATACTATTATTGATAGTTAAAGTGTGGCACACGCCTCACAATTTTCTGCATGATAAACCATCGCTCTGTGTGTCACTAGTCAGGTAATCTTTATTCAAGCTTCACCAGCGCCCACAGAGATGAAGCGAGGCGGCCATGTTCTTAGGAAACTATGCAGTATTTTGTTTTTTTAATGTATTATTTCTTACACTGTTACCCCAGGAAATCTTAAGTCTTATTACATACAACTATGAGATACTATTGGATATAAGAGCAACGTCAACTTACCAACATTATGACCAGAAATACTACTTTTCCGAAGCATATCCTCTGTTTGGTCCACCACCCAGGACAATGGATTGGATCCCAGCAGGTGACCCAAAACAAAGGCGCCGCAGAAGGGGCAGACGGAGCCAGGCTCCGTAGACGGGCACATCGCCCACCGCTCCCGAGTGTACTACTTGCCAATGTCCAGTCTCTTGACAACAAGGTAGACGAAATCCGAGCACGGGTTGCCTACCAGAGAGACATCAGAGACTGTAACATTCTTTGTTTCACGAAACATGGCTCACTCGGGATACGTTATCAGAGTCGGTACAGCCGCCTGGTTTCTTCACGCATCGCACCGACAGAAACAAACATCTCTCTGGTAAGAAGAAGAAGGGGGTGTATGCCTTATGATTAATGAGACGTGGTGTGATCATAACAACATACAAGAACTCAAGTCCCTTTGTTCACCTGACCTGGAATTCCTCACAATCAAATGCCGACCGCATTATCTACCAAGAGAATTCTCTTCGACAATAATCACAGTCGTGTATATACCCCCCAAGCAGACACCTCAATGGCCCTGAAATAACTTAATTGGACTCTATGTAAACTGGAAACCACATATCCTGAGGCTGCATTTATTGTAGCTGGGGATTTTAACAAGGCTAATCTGAAAACAAGGCCCCCTAAATTGTACCAGCATTTCGAATGTGCGACCCGGGCCGGCAAAATCCTGGATCATTGTTACTCTAATTTCCGTGACGCATACAAAGCCCTCCCTCGCCCTCCTTTCGGCCAATCTGACCACGACTCAATGTTGTTGCTCTCAGCCTATAGAAAGAAACTAAAACAGGAAACGCCCGTGCTCAGGTCTGTTCAACGCTGGTCCACAACCAATCTGATTCCACGCTTCAAGATTGCTTCGATCACATGGACTGGGATATGTTCCGGATAGCGTCGAACAACAACATTGATGTATATGCTGATTCGGTGAGCGAGTTTTTTAGCAAGTGCATTGGGGATGTTGTACCCACGCCAAATATTAAATCCTTCCCCAACCAGAAACCATCGATTGATGGCAGCATTCGCTTAAAACTGAAAGCGCGAACCACTGCTTTTAATCAGGGCAAGGCGACCAGAAACATGACCGAATACATACAGTGTAGATATTCCCTCCACAAGGCAATCAAACAAGCTAAGCATCAGTATAGATAAAACGTAGAGTCGCAATTCAATGGCTCAGACATGAGATGTATGTGGCAGGGTCTACAGTCAATCACAGATTACAAAAAGAAAACCAGCCCGTCGCGGAAATCAACGTCTTACTCCCAGACAAACTAAACAACTTCTTTGCTCGATTTGAGGACAACACAGTGCCACTGCCACGGCCCGCTACCAAAACCTGCAGGCTCTCTTTAACCGCAGCCAACGTGAGTAAAACATTTAAACATGTTAACCCTTGCAAGGCTGCCCAGACGGCATCCCTAGACCAGCTGGCTGGTGTGTTTAGGACATATTCAATCAATCCCTATCACAGTCTGCTGTTCCCACATGCTTCAAGAGGGCCACCATTGTTCCTGTTCCCAAGAAAGCTAAGGTAACTGAGCTAAACGACTACCGCCCCGTAGCACTCACTTCCATCATGAAGTGCTTTGAGAGACTAGTCAAGGATCATATCACCTCCACCCTACCTGGCACCCTAGAACCACTCCAATTTGCTTACCGCCCCAATAGGTCCACAGACGACGCAATTGCAATCAGACTGCACACTGCCCTAGCCCATCTGGACAAGAGGAATACCTATGTAAGAATGCTGTTCATCGATTACAGCTCAGCATTTAGCACCATAGTACCCTCCAAACTCGTCATTAAGCTCGAGACCCTGTGTCTCGACCCCACCCTGTGCAACTGGATCCTGGACTTTATGATGGGCCGCCCCCAGGTGGTGACTGTAGGAAACAACATCTCCAACATCTCCACCCCGCTGATCTAGAGATCTTCTGTTGAATCTGACAATTAATCTTAATGGTTGTACAGTCGTCTCAAATAAAACTGTGAAGGACCTCTGCGTTACTTTGGACCCTGATCTCTCTTTTGACGAACATATCAAGACTGTTTCAAGGACAGCTTTTTTCCATCTACGTAACATTGCAAAAATCAGAAACTTTCTGTCCAAAAATGATGCAGAAAAATGTATCCATGCTTTTGTTACTTCTAGGTTAGACTACTGCAATGCTCTACTTTCCGGCTGCCTGGATAAAGCACTAAATTAACTTCAGTTAGTGCTAAATTGTATTTATTTATTTTATTTATTTCACCTTTATTTAACCAGGTAGGCAAGTTGAGAACAAGTTCTCATTTACAATTGCGACCTGGCCAAGATAAAGCAAAGCAGTTCGACACATACAACACACATGGAGTAAAACAAACATACAGTCAATAATACAGTAGAAACAAGTCTATATACGATGTGAGCAAATGAGGTGAAATAAGGGAGGTAAAGGCAAAAAAAGGGCATGGTGGCAAAGTAAATACAATATAGCAAGTAAAACTTGGTTTTGGTAAGTAAAGTAAAACTTGGAATGGTACATTTGCAGTGGAAGAATGTGCAAAGTAGAAATAAAAATAATGGGGTGCAAAGGAGCAAAATAAATAAATAAATAAAATAAATACAGTAGGGAAAGAGGTAGTTGTTTGGGCTAAATTATAGATGGGCTATGTACAGGTGCAGTAATCTGTGAGCTGCTCTGACAGATGGTGCTTAAAGCTAGTGAGGGAGATAAGTGTTTCCAGTTTCAGAGATTTTTGTAGTTCGTTCCAGTCATTGGCAGCAGAGAACTGGAAGGAGAGGCGGCCAAAGAAAGAATTGGTTTTGGGGGTGACCAGAGAGATATACCTGCTGGAGTAAGTGCTACAGGTGGGTGATGCTATGGTGACCAGCGAGCTGAGATAAGGGGGGACTTTACCTAGCAGGGTCTTGTAGATGACATGGAGCCAGTGGATTTGGCGACGAGTATGAAGCGAGGTCCAGCCAACGAGAGCGTACAGGTCGCAATGGTGGGTAGTATATGGGACTTTGGTGACAAAACGGATGGCACTGTGATAGACTGCATCCAATTTGTTGAGTAGGGTATTGGAGGCTATTTTGTAAATGACATCGCCAAAGTCGAGGATTGGTAGGATGGTCAGTTTTACAAGGTTATGTTTGGCAGCATGAGTGATGCTTTGATGCGAAATAGAAAGCCAATTCTAGATTTAACTTTGGATTGGAGATGTTTGATGTGGGTCTGGAAGGAGAGTTTACAGTCTAACCAGACACCTAGGTATTTGTAGTTGTCCACGTATTCTAAGTCAGAGCCGTCCAGAGTAGTGATGTTGGACAGGCGGGCAGGTGCAGGCAGCGATCGGTTGAAGAGCATGCATTTAGTTTTACTTGTATTTAAGAGAAATTGGAGGCCACGGAAGGAGAGTTGTATGGCATTGTCACGATTGTCATAGTGAGGACACCAAAGCGCAGCGTGGTGTGAATACATACTTTTATTGAATGACGAAAGTACACTAAACAAACAAACAAAATAACAAAACGAACGTGACCGCTATCGAAACTGAGTGCTAACATGCAACATAACCCAATAACCCACAAACTCAAACTGGAAAATGGCAACCTAAATACGTTCCCCAATCAGGGACAACGATAAACAGTTGCATCTGATTGGGAACCAGTCCAGGCCAACATAGACCTACAATCCAGGTCACCATAGACCTACAAGACCTACAATATGCCTAGACACACACCTAGACATACAAAAACCCTAGATGAGACAAAAACATGCATACCACCCTCGTCACACCCTGACCTAACCAAAATATATAAAGAAAACAAAGAATACTCAGGTCAGGGCATGACAGGCAAGCTTGCCTGGAGGGTTGTTAACACAGTGTCCAAAGAAGGGCCAGAAGTATATAAAATGGTGTCGTCTGTGTAGAGGTGGATCAGAGACTTACCAGCAGCAAGAGCGACATCATTGATGTATACAGAGAAGAGAGTCGGTCCAAGAATTGAACCCTGTGGCACCCCCATAGAGACTGCCAGAGGTCCGGACAACAGACCCTCCGATTTGACACACTGAACTCTATCAGAGAAGTAGTTGGTGAACCAGGCGAGGCAATCATTTGAGAAACCAAGGCTATCGAGTCTGCCGATGAGGATGTGGTGATTGACAGAGTCGAAAGCCTTGGCCAGATCAATGAATACGGCTGCACAGTAATGTTTCTTATCGATGGCGGTTAAGATATCGTTTAGGACCTTGAGCGTGGCTGAGGTGCACCCATGACCAGCTCTTAAACCAGATTGCATAGCAGAAAGGGTATGTTGAGAGTCAAAATGGTCGGTAATCTGTTTGTTGACTTGGCTTTCGAAGACCTTCGAAAGTCAGGGTAGGATAGAAATAGGTCTGTAGCAGTTTGGGTCAAGAGTGTCCCCCCGTTTGAAGAGGGGGATGACCGCAGCTGCTTTCCAATCTAAATTCGGCTGCTAGAATCCTGACTAGAACCACTTTGAAAAAAAAATCATATTACTCCAGTGCTAGCCTCCCTACACTGGCTTCCTGTCAAGGCGAGGGCTGATTTCAAGGTTTTACTGCTAACCTACAAAGCATTACATGGGCTTGCTCTTACCTATCTCTCTGATTTGGTCTTGCCATACATACAGTGCCTTGCGAAAGTATTCGGCCCCCTTGAACTTTGCGACCTTTTGCCACATTTCAGGCTCTCCACAAATGCTCTCCATCCAACCTCACTGAGCTCGAGCTGTTTTGCAAGGAGGAATGGGAAGAAATGTCAGTCTCTCGATGTGCAAAACTGATAGAGACATACCCCAAGCGACTTACAGCTGTAATCGCAGCAAAAGGTGGCGCTACAAAGTATTAACTTAAGGGGGCTGAATAATTTTGCACGCCCAATTTTTCAGTTTTTGATTTGTTAAAAAAGTTTGAAATATCCAATAAATGTCGTTCCACTTCATGATTGTGTCCCACTTGTTGTTGATTCTTCACAAAAAAATACAGTTTTATATCTTTATGTTTGAAGCCTGAAATGTGGCAAAAGGTCGCAAAGTTCAAGGGGGCCGAATACTTTCGCAAGGCACTGTACCTACACGTACGCTACGATCACAAGACGCAGGCCTCCTAATTGTCCCTAGAATTTCTAAGCAAACAGCTAGAGGCAGGGCTTTCTCCTATAGAGCTCCATTTTTATGGAATGGTCTGCCTACCCATGTGAGAGACGCAAACTCGGTCTCAACCTTTAAGTCTTTACTGAAGACTCATCTCTTCAGTAGGTCATATGATTGAGTGTAGTCTGGCCCAGGAGTGTGAAGGTGAACGGAAAGGCTCTGGAGCAACGAACCGCCCTTGCTGTCTCTGCCTGGCCGGTTCCCCTCTTTCCACTGGGATTCTCTGCCTCTAACCCTATTACAGGGACTGAGTCACTGGCTTACTGGTGCTCTTTCATGCCGTCCCTAGGAGGGGTGCGTCACTTGAGTGGGTTGAGTCACTGATGTGATCTTCCTGTCTGGGTTGGCGCCCCACCTTGGGTTGTTCCGTGGCTGAGATTTTTGTGGGCTATACTCGGCCTTGTCTCAGGATGGTAAGTTGGTGGTTGAAGATATCCCTCTAGTGGTGTGGGGGCTGTGCTTTGGCAAAGTGGGTGGGGTTATATCCTTCCTGTTTGGCCCTGTCCGGGGGTAACATTGGATGGGGCCACAGTGTCTCCTGACCCCTCCTGTCTCAGCCTCCAGTATTTATGCTGCAGTAGTTTATGTGTTGGGGGGCTAGGGTCAGTTTGTTATATCTGGAGTACTTCTCCTGTCTTATCCGGTGGCCTTTGTGAATTTAAGTATGCTCTCTCAAATTCTCTCTCTCTTTCTCTCTCTCTCTCTGGGGGCCTGAGCCCTAGGACCATGCCTCAGGACTACCTGGCATGATGACTCCTTGCTGTCCCCAGTCCACCTGGCCGTGCTGCTGCTCCAGTTTCAACCGTTCTGCCTGTGATTATTATTCTTTGACCATGCTGGTCATTTATGAACATTTGAACATCTTGGCCATGTTCTGTTATAATCTCCACCCGGCACAGCCAGAAGAGGACTGGCCACCCCTCACAGCCTGGTTCCTCTCTAGGTTTCTTCTTAGGTTTTGGCCTTTCTAGGGAGTTTTTCCTAGCCACCGTGCTTCTACACATGCATTGCTTGCTGTTTGGGGTTTTAGGCTGGATTTCTGTACAGCACTTTGAGATATCAGCTGATGTACGAAGGGCTATATAAATAAATGTGATTTGATCCTCAACACTGGGGCCCCACAAGGGTACGTTCTCAGCCCTCTCCTGTACTCCCTGTTCACCCATGACTGCGTGGCACGCTTCCAACTCAATCATCAAGTTTGCAGACGACACTACAGTAGTAGGCTTTATTACCAACAACAACGAGATGGCCTACAGGGAGGAGGTGAGGGCCCTCAGAGTGTAGTGTCAGGAAAATAACCTCACACTCAACGTCAACAAAACAAAGGAGATGATCGTGGACTTCAGGAAACAGCAGAGGGAGCACCCCCCTATCCACATCGACGGGACAGTAGTTTTTTATTTTTTTTAAATGTTTAAATTTCACCTTTATTTAACCAGGTAGGCTAGTTGAGAACAAGTTCTCATTTACAACTGCGACCTGGCCAAGATAAAGCATAGCAGTGTGAACAGACAACAACACATGGAGTAAACAATAAACAAGTCAATAACATAGTAGAAAAAAAAAGAAAAAAAAGAGTCTATATACATTATGTGCAAAAGGCATGAGGAGGTAGGCGAATAATTACAATTTAGCAGATTAACACTGGAGTGATAAATGATCAGATGGTCATGTGCAGGTAGAGATACTGGTGTGCAAAAGAGCAGAAAGGTAAATGAATAAAAACCGTATGGGGATGAGGTAGGTAAATTGGGTGGGCTATTTACCAATGGACTATGTACAGCTGCAGCGATCGGTTAGCTGCTCAGATAGCATATGTTTAAAGTTGGTGAGGGAGATAAAAGTCTCCAACTTCAATGATTCTCAATTCGTTCCAGTTACAGGCAGCAGAGAACTGGAAGGAAAGGCGGCCAAATTAGGTGTTGGCTTTAGGGATAATCAGTGAGATACACCTGCTGGAGTGCGTGCTACGGGTGGGTGTTGCCATCGTGACCAGTGAACTGAGATAAGGCGGAGCTTTGCCTAGCATGGACTTGTAGATGACCTGGAGCCAGTGGGTCTGGCAACGAATGTGTAGCGAGGGCCAGTAGACTAGAGCATACAGGTCGCAGTGGTGGGTGGTATAAGGTGCTTTAGTAACAAAACGGATGGCACTGTGATAAACTGCATCCAGTTTGCTGAGTAGAGTATTGGAAGCTATTTTGTAGCTGACATCGCCGAAGTCGCGGATCGGTAGGATAGTCAGTTTTACTAGGGTACGCTTGGCGGTGTGAGTGAAGGAGGCTTCGTTGCGAAATAGAAAGCCAATTCTAGATTTGATTTTGGATTGGAGATGTTTGATATGAGTCTGGAAGGTGGAAGGTTTGAAGTTCCTCGGCGTACACATCACGGACAAACTGAAATGGTCCACCCACACAGACGGCGTGATGAAGAAGGCGCAACAGCACCTCTTCAACCTCGGGAGGCTGAAGAAATTTGGCTTGTCACCAAAAATACTCACAAACTTTTACAGATGCACAATCGAGAGCATCCCGTCAGGCTGTATCATCGCCTGGTACGGCAACTGCTCCGCCCACAACAGTAAGGCTCTCCAGAGGGTAGTGAGGTCTGCACAACGCATCACCGGGGGGAAAGGAAGGCCAAAAAGATCCTCAAGGACAACAAGCACCCGAGCCACTGACTGTTCACCCCGCTATCATCCAGAAGGTGAGGTCAGTACAGGTGCATCAAAGCTGGGACCGAACTGAAAAACAGCTTCTATCTCAAGGCCATCAGACTGTTAAACAGCCATTACTAACATTGAGTAGCTGTTGCCAACATACTGACTCAAATCTCTAGCCACTTTAATAATAAAAAATGGGATGTAATAAATGTATCACTAGTCACTTTAAACAATGCCACTTTATATAATGTTTACATACCCTACATTACTCATCTCATATGTATATACTGTACTCTATACCATCTACTGCATCTTGCCTATGCCGTTCGGCCATCGCTCTTCCATATATTTATAAATACATATTCTTATTCATTCCTTTGTTGTTGTGAAATTGTTATATTACTTGTTAGATATTACTGCATGGTCGGAACTAGAAGCACAAGCATTTCGCTACTCTCGCATTAACATCTGCTAACCATGTATGTGACCAATAAAATTTGATTTGAAAGAGCTTTGAAGGGAAAAAAGTGTTTATGTTTTCTACAATAAACACTACAAAACATGAACTTCATCCTCAGAAAATAACCCTAAGCAAAGACAATATTTTTTGTTTAACCTGATTCACAACACATCTATGACATCAGAGGCTGGCTCTACTTTCTGGGCGTGTATTTCCATGGAAGCTGGAAGCGCAGAATAAGGAAATAGGCCTACCACTTTTTTCATCAGAAATTCAACCTCAATGTTTGCATGAGGCTTGTACTGTTAACACTATTTAGCCTATCAAACATCAGATGCAATGAAACTGTCTGACTATTTGACTATTTTGGGAAGCCATTAGAAGAGAAGTCACTTTCAGAGGCTGGAGACTAGTTTGACGACCTTGATGTTTGCTCAGTATTTCAACTGAAGTACACATCCTTATTTTTTTACATCCCAGATGATGAACAACATGCTTCAGACAGATGAGGCAAAGACAAGACATGTTATATCTCTTCAACAATTAACTGTTGCAGTTTCCCCACACAAAAATGTTTATTTACAGAAGCTGTACATCCAAAATGTGGAACATTTCTGGACTTGAGGCTACAGCATTTTCATGGCAGAATGGTATTCAAACTGTTTGTATAATATAGAAAAAAACATATATATGAGCTCAAGTCCCCAAAATAAAAGAAATTGTAAAGAGAAATGCAAAAGTGTCTACCGTAGAATCACACACAATGATAGGAGCTGTCATTGTCTATTTGCATTGCTTGGTCTGAACAGAAAGCAGTAAGAAAGGGACTTCCAGGTATCGGATATTGTCCTCTCTGTGAGTTGGATATGACATTTAGAGGCATGTTCCCCATGGAGCTTTGATGGATCTCAGTCTCCAAACACTTGTTCAGCAGTTTGTCTGAAACCCACTGATCTGGGCTATTTTGTCCCAGGCTCTGTAAAGTCTGATAATCGACGTCACTCGGGGGGAGGCAGCATCCAGGGTCAGACAGGCTGTGGTAACATGGATTCACATCGTAAATCAGTGGCTCTCTGTCCACATCCTGGAAACCCTTAAGTGGCAGTGGCACATCCATGAAGGCATCAGTTCCTCTCTCATTGTCCTTACCGACCGCCTCACTGAAGCTCTGATATCCAGCAACGACACTGATAACATTGTGAGGTTCGGACACATTGCTGTCATTAGAGCCATAGATCAGACTGGTGTCCTCTGCTGACGTGGTAGTCTCTGAATCATCACTGGTGCCATCACACGGGTGATATGAAAACTCGGTTTGCAAGAGGGGTGCACAGTTAGTGGACAAGTTAAGGTCTTGTTGACCAGTACCAAGAAACAGCTGTGGATAGGCATTTTTCAACACTTCAGCCTCACCAGAACGGTAGGAGGAGTTACAAAAGAGCAGAGGCTGCATAGGAAATGAGGAGGTCTTGCTTGTTGTTAACTCTTGAATGGAGTTGAGGGGCACTGAGGGGGAGTAGGTAATATTGTTGTAACAAGACGACCCACAAGAGCCTCCAGACTCACTCATGAAATGAACAGGATTGTAGTCAGATGAACACACACCAATGTCTCTATTTGACTCAGGGCAGTTCATTTGTGTACCATCATCTGTCAAAGGAGGGGCTAAAAGCAATGACTGAGGATTCCCGTCCAAAGGAACAAGGCTGGGAAAGACTTTGCTCAGGGCCTCTTGAAGATGGCTAATGATCTGCACATTACTAGGCTCCGGGCTCATGGGACATGTGTGGGCATAACCCAGGGAAGATGATGAGTCAAGCTCTGAGCCACTACCTCTTCCACTGCTCCCATCTACTATCGAGGGGTTTGTCCTGTAGAGAAAAGACAAGCGGGCAACTTACAGTGAATTAAAGCTTATTTTCATTGCAAGGACTAGATTGCCCACACGAATAGGACTGAACCTGAAGACACCTTTTCATTTTGCTATGTTTATAGTGCATCTATACGCTCACCATGTTTTTCCTTCAGTGTCCATTTTTGAAGAATCAACATAGATGGAGGATAAAGGTATTTTGGGAGGAGACAATACCTGTGGTGGAGAACAAAAATCACTAAATGCAAATACACAAATGGAAGGAATTACAGTATGAAAGTAATGAAGGTTTACAGTTTATTTAAACGTAGAATATTTAAGCAATAAGGCCTGAGGAGGTTTGGTAAATGGCCAATATACCACGACTAAGGGCTGTTCTGTTCTACACAACGCAACGCAGAGTGCCTGGACAAAGCCCGTAGCTGTGGTATATTGGCCATATAGCACAAACCACTGAGGTGCCTTATTGCTATTCTAAACTAGTTACGAATGTAACTATTCTAAAATAGTTTAATTATTTGTTGTCATACCCATGGTATACGGTCTGATATACCACGGCTTTCAGAAAATCAGAATTCAGGGCTCAAACCACCCAGTTTATAATTGGAGATAGAGCCTCACCTTAGGCACTCCTGGAACCATATACAAAAGGTCTGGGTTTGAACATTTAGGAATATTATCCCACAACTTGGTTTTGAGTCTGCAGAGGGGGGAAATAGAACGATTTGAAAGCCTATAGGGCCAATATGAAGCTGTATGATAACAAATGTTTGTGGAAACAGACATACTGTCACCTACAGACATGTCAGGACAACTTACCTAACACTGCACCAAAACAAAGCACTTGTGATGATGATAACAGCAATGCAACTGAAAACAATGACAATCTGGAGTACTTTCAGAGATGATGCAGCTGTGGAGCAGATAATAATATACAATGAGCTACAAGGTGAAAGTGAAATTAAGGTTTGAAAACCCATGGATGATAAATCTCATTTAGTCACGTACGGTTGGTGAATTCCAATTCTTCACTCCAGTCACTGAAACGGCCGCTCATGTCAGTATAGGTTCTGACCTTCAGAGCATAAATGGTGTTTGGCTCCAAGTCTCTGCCAAGTAATTCATGGGAAGTTGTTGAGTCATTTTTGGACACCTGTCAGAACAAAGGAAAGGGCTAGAGGGAATGTTGTCATTGTGATGTGACAGCGAACAGGGGGAATGCTGTATATCACCCTCCTTTACCTCATCTGTTTCTCCTTTCTTTCTGTAGCTCAATTCGGCAATCAAGTCCTTAGAAAACGGTGCATCATCAGGGTAGTTTGTCTTCCATTTGACCAGGAAATTCCCATTTTCTGTTGGTTTCACCTTTTGGATGGTGGGGGTTTTGGGTTTTACTGTATAGGACAATGACAGGGATGGTTTGACATCAGGGATGGTTTGACACAATTAAAGAATGGTTTAATTTCATGCAATATTCTTTACAACAGTAATTCATTTTCAAATAGCAATCTGCATATGTAGATGCAACTCACTGCTGCATTTGATACAAAGGACTTCGGAATTTAGACGCTTCCCAGAATTCCAAAGTGTTGCATTAAACTCCTCCCCAATAATAAGGACCATTGGATCAATAGAGCATCCACATTTGAAAACATCATTGGACCTCTCCTTTTCCTTGAAAGTACAATCATTCTGGCCTCTGGGAAACAAGTTGAATAATAATGCAGTTTTGAAATTAAATAGGACTTATTGGTGAGATTAACATTGACAATAAAAAAACATAAACAATCATAAACTTACATATTTTGCGAGCCCAATAATTCCAATGTCATGTTGTATTCAGCACACTTAGACTTGTCAGTTGTAAAATGACAAACCATACTTTTGTCATAATCGTTGAAGCATTGAAGATTTCCGTCACTCACTGCTACAAGTAATTAACAAACAAAAAGCTTGTCAAATGTTAATCATGATCAGGCAAAAATACTGAGGTTAAATCTACTTACATGTTTATAGGCTATATACAAAAGACTGCTTACCATCATCAGCTATCAAAGTCCCAAAGTTTGTGAATATAATAATCAATAGAAACATTGTTGCTGAATACTTTAGAGTAAACCACACAGTATAATTAAATCTGAAATCAGAAAGAGAAAATGTTTCATGTTAGTGTTTAAATTCCTGCACATTAATATAGGCTACACGTAGGCTAAATGTGAAGAAGTGACTATTAATTCAGTAATACGGTTTTTGTGGGTCCGCAGTGGTTGCTTTTGTTAATAGACCTAACTTTCCCACTAGATTCCCTTGATTACATAGAGATATAGCAAATCGAAAGTCACTCACCCACACAATGATATATTATAATTTTGAGGAAGTACTCATTCCTTTAAAAGAACAAAGAAAAAACAATGAATCTATAAAACAGTATATAGTCTTCATACGATCTAAAGTGGTAACAATCATTTGTCACTTTACACAAATAGAAAGAGCTGCTGTTTTGACAACGACGAATTGCTTACTGGAAATTACACATCCAATAGGACACACCTTTCATGGGAAGTTCGCCCCCCTTCCTTGTATGACCATGTCGCACGCACGTACGCTTTGTTTTTGTTTTATGGTTGATAACCAACTTCGAATTCCATCAATGACATCTTAATAATATTGCAATAATAACTTAATCTATTGCCGGGAAGTCCGGTTTCAGATAAAGACATGGAACACCGAGCCACATAGTTTCCAATCTAAACCATAGTTACAGTACTATGCTTGCCTTTTTGCTTGAGACGCTTTTGGTCTACCAGTCCGCTTGGGGGCGGTAGCACCTTGGCTTCAAGATGGTTTTCCAGAAACACCGTAAACTTAACTACAGAGGAAGAGATAGACCCGTGCAAGCAGTGATGCCAATTTAGCAATTTTGTTGCTAGATTTAGCAAGTTTTCAGAGTACCCTGGCAACTTTTTTTTCAAACAGCACCTAGCAACAAATTTTGCCACTTTTAAAAATGTATTTGGAACTTTTAGAAACGTGACTCAAACGCTAAAATGCATTTTCCCTCTAAATGACACAAAAACGATTTTTTTCTGTCACAACACACTTGCCAAAAGTGCATTGTGAGTAACGTCAGCAGCTGGCGCTCAGCTCGTGCACAGCAGCAGGACAGCAGCAATTTCAGAAAATTGCAAATCGTTGTTGGCTGACTGCAGCAGCAGTAGTTTGCGTTCGACAAGACAAATCCAATGAATATAGTTGTTCACAAATGTTTGATCTTGATCAGAATTTACAACATCAATCAACATGTCTCAATCAAAATTGTACAGCCAGAAGTACAGAAAAGAGTGGGAGTCTGTACCTGAATTTAAAGGGTGGCTGAAGCCAGTAATTGGGGATGATTTTTGGGCATACTGTGCTTACTGCAAATGAGATATGCTTGCAAAAATGTATGACATCAAAAAACGTTTTTACAGCAAAGCATATAAATAAATCAAAACCGCACAACCCCACAACGCAATCTACATTACCACAGTTGGTTAAGAAAGTGGATAACTGCAAAAGAGCAGAAGCTACTATGGCAATGGCCATGGCCATTGCGGAGCATTGTTCGCTGCTAGCATGCGACCATTTAGGTATGGCTTGCAAAGCTGCCTTTTCAGATTCTGTGGCAGCAACAAACTTCCAAATGCACTGCACCAAGTGCACAGAAATGATTAGGGGAGTACTGGCTCCTTATTTTATCAAAAGAGTAACATCAGATGTTGGGGATGAGAAGTTCAGTCTCCTTTTGGATGAGTCCACTGATGTCAGTGTCTCGAAATACCTGGGTGTGGTGATTCGGTATTTCAATGCTAAAAAAGATCTGGCAATGCCAGATCAATAGCAAAGGCGGTAGTTTAGTTTCTTGAGAAGTGTAACCTTAAAAAAGAGAATCGTCAGGGTATTGGCACTGATAATGCGTCTGTGATGACTGAGGTGCACAACAGGGTGCACAAGATTTTAAAGGAAGAATGTGCATTGCCCAATTTGGTATTCATCCTCTGTGTGTGCCTTTCTTTACAATTGGCTGTCAGTGCAGAATCCAAAGAAACCATCCCTAGGAATGTTGAGTACATAATCAGGGAAACCTACAACTGCTTTTCAATTTCCCCAAAACGGTGCAAGGCGTACAAAGCAGTGTATGCCACCATTAATTGTGGCCAGAAATTCGTGCAGATCACCAAAGTGTGTGCCACACGTTGGCTATTGATTGAGCCTCCGGTAACTCGTATATTGAGCCAGTGGGAAGAACTGAAACTCCACTTTGAGTTGACCAAGGCTAGTGAGCATTGCTACATGGTGGATGTGCTCCACTCCATGTACATGGACAAGACCAACTATGTCTGTCTACCTGACATTCTTGTAATTAATCCTGTCCGACGTACAAGTTGCAGTAAAGTCATTTGAGGGAGAGCAAACAGATCCTGTCAAGCTTTTGGACAATCTGGTACACCTCTTAACATCAATTTGCTGCAGAGTAGTCAACCCTATGGCAAAAATTGATGTCCTGAAGGATGCCATTGATGGACATCTCAGTCCATCACCATACCTTGGGTACCTTTTCGAGCGCACGGTGTACCAACTCAGTCTTGCGCCAGAGGACAAAAAGGTCATTCGGAGACAGTGCATCAACTACATTGTTGCTTTAAGCAAGGAGCTGCAAGCAAGGCTCCCAGACAACCTTGAAGCCTTGTGAAACATGGCCTTGTTCAGTGTTAAGGAAATGCTAAAGCACAATAAAGGCACCATTGAAATGATTAAAGTAGCTGAGCTACTGGGATACCAGCCCCAAACAATTGATAAAATTGTTTCCCAATGGAGAAACATCCATCTGTTTAGGTGGGACTCAACTGAAAATACAGTCGAGTTTTGGAGTGAAGTCAATAACTACACAGACTCTTCCGGGTCAAATCCATTTGAAGAACTGTGCAAAGCTACACTCGCTGCCCTCTCCTTGCCACACTCAAATGCGGAGGTTAAACGGCTGTTCAGTCAAATGAGTGTGGTCAAGTCAAAGTTAAGAAATAGAATGTCACTGCACACTCTCAACTCCATACTCCTGGTGCGGTATGGACTGAAGCTGGCTGGTGATACCTGTTACCAGCATAAACTACCAAGTGAAGTTCTGCAGCAGTTTGGCACCACAGCAGTGTACAGCTTTAAGGCCACTCCATCCTCTACTGCTGGTTCCAGCTCCGTGACAATGCAGTTGGATAGTGAAGATGATGAGGGTTTGCTTGCCAATCTATGATTCATCATATTTACAGTACGTATGCAAGGAGTGGACTTTCTGGAACTGGTGAAGGCACACAGCTGATGGTGGCAGTGTGTACTACAGTGTGTGTGAGAACAGTGGCAATATCTGGAGGAAACCATTGAGCAGCTAGCCAGCCAAGCAGCACAGCAACCTGGAGAGAGATGCCTAGCGCACACATCATTATTTGAGTTAAGTCGCTTGTTCATTAAGATGGTATATATACCATGTTATTAGCTTGTACCTATAATTGTTGATCAGTTAGGTAGCATGTTAACTAACTACCAATACACTGCTTAAAACTATATTTGTTCAGAATGTGTAGGTTTACTTGTTAAAAAGAAAATAAATCAAATGTAATTGTTCAATAATTCAATGTGTTGTGTTTAAAAATAAAAATGTGATCATATAAAATGTGTTGTGTTTATATTACTTTTATAAATAAAAAATATCTGATAATAAACAAACAAATCTAAATTAACAAATGTCAAATCATATCGCCGAGATGGCCAGTAAAACATTTTATTTTTAATTGTTTTGGTCTGTGGATAGCCTTGTTGGAATGATATATTTTTTTTAAATTTTTATTATTTTTTTTTATTTTTATTAATTTCAAATCAATACATAAAGCACATGAGGGAACACAAGCATACATAGATTACAAACAATAGACAATCGAGCTAGGGGGTACAATATCACATTACAATTACACAAGGAGCTTAAGGGACATGCATATACTTACAATTCAAACAGCTTTTTTGTTAGTAGAGCATTTAACTGTCTTAAAATACAGTTCAATTTATTTTTGTAGGGTACGAAAATGTGGTTTTCTGTTTGTAAATTTACATTTGTGTATATGAAATTTGGCCAAAAGAATAATGAAATTAATTACATAAAAATGATTCCGCTTATTTCTATTGTATGTAAAGAATCCAAACAGTACATCTCTCCACAATAGTGTAAAATCTTCATAAATGTGTTCAATTATAAACCTACTGATGTCTTGCCACAGTTTTCTTACATGCATACAATGCCAAAAAAGATGCACAACTGTTTCTGGGTGGTCATTACAAAAGGAGCAATTTGAGTTGATGTTTTCCTTAAACTTCTTCATATAGTGGTTGGCAGGATAATATTTATGAATAATTTTAAAGGAAACTTCCTTAATTTTGTTAACAAGTAGGTATGTGTGTGGCAACATCCAAACTTTTTTCCAACAGATATTATCAATAAATCCATTCCAATAAGGCATGACATAAGGTATAGATACAACATCCTGCTGAAACAAGGTTCGTATCGCTCTGTTGTTGAATGGACCAAAAGAGAAACAAATATTTCCTACTGATGAGTCAACAGGGTCAACAGAAGATAGGCTCTGAGGGTCAGGTCTTGACACGTTCCTGAATAACATTGCAAAACCTGAGGGAATGGCGTCTAAAACAATTGCAAAATCTTTAGGTGTTACAGGGACCTTGTAAAGTGATAAGAATTCTTTATAACTGAGTAAAAGACCCTTTACCAGTTGGCTCACCAATAGGATATTATTTCGGAACCAATATTCTAAAAACAGAGAGGTATTTTTATACAATATATCCCGATTATTCCATATATAATATCTGTGTGGAGAAAAATTGTGTTTATAAATTAAGGACCATGACAAGAAAACCTGCCGATGAAAAGCAGAAAGTTTCACTGGAACTTTGTCAATATTATAATTGCAAAACAACATGAAGTTAAGGCCACCAAAAGTAGAGAAGACATGATGAGGAATAAAATTCCAGATAGAAGTGGGTCTTCTTAGAAATTGTTTTATCCAATTGATCTTAAAAGTATTATTTAAAGTAGTAAAATCCAGAAAATTCAGTCCTCCATTCTCATAAGTGTAGATGATGGCCAGTTAATTTCAGTAACGTTATTGTGTATGTTACGTTATTACGCAATGACGCCATCACGCAATAACATCACAACGTCATTTAGCAACTTTTAGCAACAAATCGATCTGCCTCTAGCAACTTCCCTTGAAAATTAGTTGGCAACACTGCGTGCAAGTCTCACGTGCAACCCGCGTAAACAAAGCTAGCTAGCTAGCTAACTTTTGACAGAATTAGAAACCGTGATGCTAACTTAGCAACTTTTCAGACTACCCTGGCAACAAATGTAGCTACTTTCAAAAATGTATTTGGAACTTTGAGCAACTTTTGAAAAGTGACTAAAATGCATGCATTTGCTCTCTAAATGACACAAAAACGATTTTCTCTGTCACACTCAGTCACAACACATCTGCCTGGCTGCAAAAGTGCGTTGTGAGTGAGTCAGCAGCAGTCGCTCAGCTCGTGCACATGCAACAGCAGGCCAGCAAGAGCTGATGCAATTTAAGAACCTTAGAGAAAAAGAGATGATGAGCAAGCTTGACAGTTTTCTAAAGAAAGATAATATATCTGAAGAAGAGGAGTCTGTATTCAAGTCTTTACAACTAGAATTAGAACAGCTTTACACAGATCTGGCAAGAGTGCCTTTGTAAGGTCAAGAGCAAAATGGATTGAAGAGGGGGAAAGAAACACTAGTTACTTTTTTGCACTTGAAAAGAGAAACTACAAAAGGAAATGTATAACTGCACTCAACATTAACAATGTTTTATGCAAAGATCCCATTACAATATCATAATTTGTCAATTCCTTTTATGAAAACCTTTACAGCTCTCAATTTCAGGAAGATGGTTGTGAAAGCTACATTTTCCACATTCAGAATTATGTCCCTGTAATTGAGGATGATTTCCACTCAGTTTGCGATTCACCTGTGTCAATTGAATAATTAGAGAGGCTCTGAATTCAATGAAGAAAGGGAAATCACCTGGCCCTGACGGCCTGTCAGTTGAATTCTATAGACAGTTTTGGGAGTTACTAGAAGACCCAATTTTTTATGTTTCGATTGCATTGCACACGGTTTTTACTTTTTAATTACCGTTTATATTTTTGTTTTTTCCTCCTCAACTTTTTCACTCCGGACGCTTTATCTGGACACGGTTCGTCAGGACCTCCAACAGCCGAAGCTAAGTAGTAACATTAACATGATGCCTTCTAATTGCAGTCGCTGTACTCGCCTTACGGCGAGGATAGCTGTGCTACAAGCCCAGCTTCAGACGCAATCGCTAGGCAAGAGTAATTTCAGTGTAGGAAAGGATGAAACAGCGTCTGTGCCACCAGTAAGTACAGATAGTAGTATAAATCCCCTGGCACAGTCCCCGCAGCCGGACAACTTTCTCACGGTTTCTGGAAGGAAATGCTGTAGGAACGCTCAACCGGTGTCGCTCATTCAGCCGACAGAAACTTTCAACCGGTTTTCCCCATTAAGCAGCGGGTCGGAGTCAGAGGCCGAGTCTTCTCTGGTCTCTACTCCTCCCGTTACGGGGTCTGAGACGCCGAAGCTTCCCACCATTAGCTCTGACAAATTGAAAACTCTAGTCATTGGCGACTCCATTACCCGCAGTATTAGACTTAAAACGAATCATCCAGCGATCATACACTGTTTACCGGGGGGCAGGGCTACCGACGTTAAGGCTAATCTGAAGATGGTGCTGGCTAAAGCTAAAACTGGCGAGTGTAGAGAGTATAGAGATATTGTTATCCACGTCGGCACCAACGATGTTAGGATGAAACAGTCAGAGATCACCAAGCGCAACATAGCTTCTGCGTGTAAATCAGCTAGAAAGATGTGTCGGCATCGAGTAATTGTCTCTGGCCCCCTCCCAGTTAGGGGGAGTGATGAGCTCTACAGCAGAGTCTCACAACTCAATCGCTGGTTGAAAACTGTTTTCTGCCCCTCCCAAAAGATAGAATTTGTAGATAATTGGCCCTCTTTCTGGGACTCACCCACAAACAGGACCAAGCCTGACCTGCTGAGGAGTGACGGACTCCATCCTAGCTGGAGGGGTGCTCTCATTTTATCTACCAACATAGACAGGGCTCTCTAACTCCTCTAGCTCCACAATGAAATAGGGTGCAGGCCAGGCAGCAGGCTGTTAGCCAGCCTGCTAGCATAGTGGAGTCTGCCACTAGCACAGTCAGTGTAGTCAGCTCAGCTATCACCATTGAGACCGTGTCTGTGCCTCGACCTAGGTTGGGCAAAACTAAACATGGCGGTGTTCGCCTTAGCAATCTCACTAGGATAAAGACCACCTCCATTCCTGTCATTATTGAAAGAGATCAGGATACCTCACATCTCAAAATAGGGCTACTTAATGTTAGATCCCTTACTTCAAAGGCAATTATAGTCAATGAACTAATCACTGATCATAATCTTGATGTGATTGGCCTGACTGAAACATGGCTTAAGCCTGATGAATTTACTGTGTTAAATGAGGCCTCATCTCCTGGCTACACTAGTGACCATATCCCCCGTGCATCCCGCAAAGGCGGAGGTGTTGCTAACATTTACGATAGCAAATTTCAATTTACAAAAAAAAATGACGTTTTCGTCTTTTGAGCTTCTAGTCATGAAATCTAGGCAGCCTACTCAATCACTTTTTATAGCTACTGTTTACAGGCCTCCTGGGCCATACACAGTGTTCCTCACTGAGTTCCCTGAATTCCTATCAGACCTTGTAGTCATAGCGGATAATATTCTAATCTTTGGTGACTTTAATATTCACATGGAAAAGTCCACAGACCCACTCCAAAAGGCTTTCGGAGCCATCATCGACTCAGTGGGTTTTGTCCAACATGTCTCTGGACCCACTCACTGTCACAGTCATACGCTGGACCTAGTTTTGTCCCATGGAATAAATGTTGTGGATCTTAATGTTTTTCCTCATAATCCTGGACTATCGAACCACCATTTTATTATGTTTGCAATTGCAACAAATAATCTGCTCAGACCCCAACCAAGGATCATCAAAAGTCGTACTATAAATTCACAGACAGCACAAAGATTCCTTGATGTCCTTCCAGATTCCCTCTGTCTACCCAAGGACGCCAGAGGACAAAAATCAGTTAACCACCTAACTGAGGAACTCAATTTAACCTTGCGCAATACCCTAGATGCAGTTGCACCCCTAAAAACAAAAAATATTTCTCATAAGAAACTAGCTCCCTGGTACACAGAAAATACCAGAGCTCTGAAGCAAGCTTCCAGAAAATTGGAACGGAAATGGCGCCACACCAAACTGGAAGTCTTCCGACTAGCTTGGAAAGACAGTACTGTGCAGTACCGAAGAGCCCTTACTGCTGCTCGATCATCCTATTTTTCTAACTTAATTGAGGAAAATAAGAACAATCCGAAATTCCTTTTTGATACTGTCGCAAAGCTAACTAAAAAGCAGCATTCCCCAAGAGAGGATGACTTTCACTTTAGCAGTGATAAATTCATGAACTTCTTTGAGGAAAAGATTATGATTATTAGAAAGCAAATTTCGGACTCCTCCTTAAATCTGCGTATTCCTTCAAAGCTCAGTTGTCCTGAGTCTGCACAACTCTGCCAGGACCTAGGATCAAGAGAGACGCTCAAGTGTTTTAGTACTATATCTCTTGACACAATGATGAAAATAATCATGGCCTCTAAACCTTCAAGCTGCATACTGGACCCTATTCCAACTAAACTACTGAAAGAGCTGCTTCCTGTGCTTGGCCCTCCTATGTTGAACATAATAAACGGCTCTCTATCCACCGGATGTGTACCAAACTCACTAAAAGTGGCAGTAATAAAGCCTCTCTTGAAAAAGCCAAACCTTGACCCAGAAAATATAAAAAACTATCGGCCTATATCGAATCTTCCATTCCTCTCAAAAATTTTAGAAAAGGCTGTTGCGCAACAACTCACTGCCTTCCTGAAGACAAACAATGTATACGAAATGCTTCAGTCTGGTTTTAGACCCCATCATAGCACTGAGACGGCACTTGTGAAGGTGGTAAATTACATTTTAATGGCATCGGACCGAGGCTCTGCATCTGTCCTCGTGCTCCTAGACCTTAGTGCTGCTTTTGATACCATCGATCACCACATTCTTTTGGAGAGATTGGAAACCCAAATTGGTCTACATGGACAAGTTCTGGCCTGGTTTAGATCTTATCTGTCGGAAAGATATCAGTTTGTCTCTGTGAATGGTTTGTCCTCTGACAAATCAACTGTAAATTTCGGTGTTCCTCAAGGTTCCGTTTTAGGACCACTATTGTTTTCACTATATATTTTACCTCTTGGGGATGTTATTCGAAAACATAATGTTAACTTTCACTGCTATGCGGATGACACACAGCTGTACATTTCAATGAAACATGGTGAAGCCCCAAAATTGCCCTTGCTAGAAGAATGTGTTTCAGACATAAGGAAGTGGATGGCTGCAAACTTTCTACTTTTAAACTCGGACAAAACAGAGATGCTTGTTCTAGGTCCCAAGAAACAAAGAGATCTTCTGTTGAATCTGACAATTAATCTTAATGGTTGTACAGTCGTCTCAAATAAAACTGTGAAGGACCTCGGCGTTACTCTGGACCCTGATCTCTCTTTTGAAGAACATATCAAGACCATTTCAAGGACAGCTTTTTTCCATCTACGTAACATTGCAAAAATCAGAAACTTTCTGTCCAAAAATGATGCAGAAAAATTAATCCATGCTTTTGTCACTTCTAGGTTAGACTACTGCAATGCTCTACTTTCCGGCTACCCGGATAAAGCACTAAATAAACTTCAGTTAGTGCTAAATACGGCTGCTAGAATCCTGACTAGAACCAAAAAATGTGATCATATTACTCCAGTGCTAGCCTCTCTACACTGGCTTCCTGTCAAAGCAAGGGCTGATTTCAAGGTTTTACTGCTAACCTACAAAGCATTACATGGGCTTGCTCCTACCTATCTCTCTGATTTGGTCCTGCCGTACATACCTACACGTACGCTACGGTCACAAGACGCAGGCCTCCTAATTGTCCCTAGAATTTCTAAGCAAACAGCTGGAGGCAGGGCTTTCTCCTATAGAGCTCCATTTTTATGGAACTGTCTGCCTACCCATGTCAGAGACGCAAACTCGGTCTCAACCTTTAAGTCTCTACTGAAGACTCATCTCTTCAGTGGGTCATATGATTGAGTGTAGTCTGGCCCAGGAGTGGGAGGGTGAACGGAAAGGCTCTGGAGCAACGTACCGCCCTTGCTGTCTCTGCCTGGCCGGTTCCCCTCTTTCCACTGGGATTCTCTGCCTCTAACCCTATTACAGGGGCTGAGTCACTGGCTTACTGGGGCTCTCTCATGCTGTCCCTGGAGGGGGTGCGTCACCTGAGTGGGTTGATTCACTGATGTGATCATCCTGTCTGGGTTGCCCCCCCCTGGGATGTGCCGTGGCGGAGGTCTTTGTGGGCTATACTCAGCCTTGTCTCAGGATGGTAAGTTGGTGGTTGAAGATATCCCTCTAGTGGTGTGGGGGCTGTGCTTTGGCAAAGTGGGTGGGGTTATATCCTTCCTGTTTGGCCCTGTCTGGGGGTGTCCTCGGATGGGGCCACAGTGTCTCCTGACCCCTCCTGTCTCAGCCTCCAGGATTTATGCTGCAGTAGTTTATGTGTCGGGGGGGCTAGGGTCAGTTTGTTATATCTGGAGTACTTCTCCTGTCCAATTCGGTGTCCTGTGTGAATTTAAGTGTGCGTTCTCTAATTCTCTCTTTCTCTCTCTCGGAGGACCTGAGCCCTAGGACCATGCCCCAGGACTACCTGACATGATGACTCCTTGCTGTCACCAGTCCACCTGGCAGTGCTGCTGCTCCAGTTTCTTTCAACTGTTCTGCCTTATTATTATTCGACCATGCTGGTCATTTATGAACATTTGAACATCTTGGCCATGTTCTGTTATAATCTCCACCCGGCACAGCCAGAAGAGGACTGGGCATCCCACATATGCTCTCTCTAATTCTCTCTTTCTTTCTCTCTCTCAGAGGACCTGAGCCCTAGGACCATGCCCCAGGACTACCTGACATGATGACTCCTTGCTGTCACCAGTCCACCTGGCAGTGCTGCTGCTCCAGTTTCTTTCAACTGTTCTGCCTTATTATTATTCGACCATGCTGGTCATTTATGAACATTTGAACATCTTGGCCATGTTCTGTTATAATCTCCACCCGGCACAGCCAGAAGAGGACTGGCCACCCCACATAGCCTGGTTCCTCTCTAGGTTTCTTCCTAGGTTTTGGCCTTTCTAGGGAGTTTTTCCTAGCCACCGTGCTTCTACACCTGCATTGCTTGCTGTTTGGGGTTTTAGGCTGGGTTTCTGTACAGCACTTTGAGATATCAGCTGATGTACGAAGGGCTATATAAATAAATTTGATTTGATTTGATTAAAAGTGGGGAAATGGTCTCCACTATAAAACTGGGCCTTATTTCATTGATTCCAAAGCCCGATAAAGACCCTTCTCTCATTGACAATTGGAGACCAATTACTTTATTATATATTTTTGGTTTATGCCAAAAGATTAAAGAAAGGAATAGATACCATTATAAATGAGACTCAGACAGGATTTATGAAGGGCAGTCACATAAGCTCTAACATTCGTTTAGTCTTGGACCTTATAGATTATTCAGATGCAATTGACTCTTGTCTTATTTTTTGACTTCTGTAAAGCCTTTGACACAAATGAACATTAATTTCTCTTTAGGTCTCTTAAACTTTTTGGATTTGGTGAACATTTTATCAAAGTAATTAGCATGTTTTACAAAATATATAAATTGTTCTAAACCTTAATACTTCAAAAATATTCAGTATCAACAGAAGTGTACGACAGGGATGCCTAATTTCACAATTTTTATTCATTTGATTTATTTGGTGGTGGAACTTCTATCTCTAGATATTCTGAATAATGCAAATTTGTATGGCTTAACTTTTTTTTTTAACAAAGAAATCAAAATTTCCCAACTGGCTGATGATACTATCCTTTCTTAAGAGACAGAGACCAGGTCGCCAGTGCCCTTAATGCTATAACTGCATTTTCTATTGCATCAGGATTAAAACTGAATGTTTCTAAATGTGAAATCTCATCTTTATTTGACTCTGATGATAAAGAAATATAAAGAAATATAAAATATTCCTGTAAAGGACTGTGTTAAATATTTAGGAATACATCTGTCAAAAAAACACTTAGTCAGACAACATTTGAATTTCTCTCCTAAAATTTAGAGAACCAAAAATATATTTAATAATTGGCAACAAAGAGATCTTTCTATACTTGGGAGAGTACTTCTGTCCAAGGCAGACGGACCGTCTCATTTTGTGCACCCCTCATTATCATTAAGTGTAAATCCTGCTACTTGTAAAGAGATTAATGAGACCTTTTTTGACTTCATCTGGAAAATAAGTCTCACAAACTAAAAAAGTCAGTCCTTTCTAACAAAAGAGCTGAACGCGGTCTAGAAGTGTTGGATTTTGTTGCCATAAATAACACTTTCAAGATAAACTGGTTTAAAAGATGTTTGATCAATACTGATTCAATATGGTATTTCATTCCAAATAATAAGTTGGGAGGTCTTCAATTTTTACTGAAATGTAATTATATTCCTGAAAGATTACCTGCTAAATTGGCTTTAATGGCCTGGAAAATATGTTACCTGCACAATTTTTCCCCACATAAAGCTCTTTTGTGGAATAATTCAGACATAACTGTAAGGAATAAGTCATTGTTCTACCCCAGCTAGCATGAGAGGAATATTGACTTTGTTCTTGATGTTTTCAACAATATTCTCACATATGAACAATTTATAACATTGAAAGAGTTTCCAATACCTTTCAGAGAGTTTATTTCAGTGATCAAAGCCGTTCCCGGTTGTCTAACTACACTAATGAAAACTCATCATAGCTTTGGTAATGATCACAAAGTGTATCCAGAACTCAGATTGGAAGGCGTGGGCTTACTTGAGAGATCTTGTTGTAATAAATATATAAGACAAATTCTTCATTCACAAAACCAACTTACACCGAGAGGAAAGTTTTTCTGGAACATGCTTATTCCTGACATTGTCTGGAAAAATGCATGGTTAAGGCCTTACAAATATTGTATACCAAACAAAGTTAAGGAAGTGCACTTCAAAATTGTATGTAATTCTATGATATCCACATTTGTGGCTATTGATGATATCTGCATTTTCTGTGAAAAAAATAAACTTTTATTTTGATGGCAAACTTCAAATTCCACTAATCGGCATTCCATAGTCTGTATGTTGTGAAGCCAATAGCAGTGATGCTATTATTGTGTAACTCTGGGAGGGCAACATCTGAAAAATAGCGCATGTGGTAGTGTGTACCGGTGCTCGACCAGTCGGCAAAAGCCAACATCACCCACGACAGAGAACTGTTGATTGTCAAGGGCAATGAATTCCATTATCTTGAATTTAATTGATTTCGCCTTTGAGTTGTCTCGCTGAAATGTTTTTACTCTTTCAAATGACTGCTTGATCCACACAGCAGACATTGTGGGCTAGGTTAGGAATGTCATGTTGAACGTGTAGCGCAAAATGTTAGTTGGCGTCATTACGTCATGTATACATTATAGGTATGCACGGTAGCTTTGACATCGTTTTTTAACATCGGCGTTGAACAAGACATCGGTCCGATACCTAATGTTGGCATTTTTAGCTAATATCGTCCGATTCCGATATGTTCACCGATATATCGCGCATGCCTACTAACAACCCAAATATAACCACGTTTATATGCACACAGTATTCCGGATAGTAGCTCATATCCCAGTATTATTCTGGATAAGCTCTTTACATGCACCTTTGATATCCCGCTCAAGAGTATCCCTGTAACCATGAATATTCCTCCTTTAAATTCATAAGGATTAAATGGAATCGTAACTGATATGGACACTGACTGTATGCCTACAACCTCTCACATGTACTAGAGCTTAATATAATATAACTCAGGCAGAATTATGAATTTCTTAAAATTGTAAAACACATTTTTATTGTCTAGGGAACAGGTGTGAAGAAATTATTTATTTCTTGAAGCATCTCGTGAGAAAATAGCAATGCATGTGTAATGTGATATATTTGACATTGTTATGCAAGCAGACAGTATTTCAATGTGTCAGCTAAATTAATTATGGAATTATTATGGTGGATGGAACTGTGCAGGTAGTGTGCTTTTTGAAGTGATTTGTTTGACAATCAGATGAAAACGTCACCAAACTATGGGGTCAATTTCACGCCATATGTATTCAATTCAAAATGAAATAAATCATGAACATGAAAAATAAAGTAGAGAATGTAAACATTATATTTTCAAGGATGGGTGAAATAATGGATGTTGAAATCAAAAACTAAACAATTGAAAGCAACGGGCTGTTGATTGTGGCCTGTGGAATGTTGTCCCACTCTTCAATGGCTGTGCGAAGTTGTTGGATATTGGCGGGAACTGGAACACACTGTTGTAGATGTCGATCCAGAGCGTCCAAAACAAGCTCAACAGGTGACATGTCTGGTGAGTATGCAGCCCATGGAAGAACTGGGACATTTCCAGCTTCCAGGAACTGTGTACAGATCCTTGCGACATGGGGCCGTGCATTATCATGCTGAAACATCAGGCAATGGATGAATGGCACGACAATGGTCCTCAGGATCTCATCACTGTATCTCTGTGCATTCAAATTGCCATAAATAAAATGCAATTGTGTTTGTTGTCAGTAGCTTATGCCTGCGAATACCATAACCCACCGTGGAGCACTCTGTTCACAACGTTGACAGCTCGGCCACACGATGCCGTGTGGTCTACAGTTGTCAGGCCGTTTGGACGCACTGCCAAGTTCTCTAAAATGACATTGGAAGTGTCTTATGGAACATAAATTAACATTTACATTCTCTGGCAAAAGCTCAGATGGATATTCTGGCAGTCAGGATCCCAATTGCACACTCCCTCAGAACTTGAGGCATCTGTGGCATTGTGTTGTGACAAAACAACATATTTTAGCATGGTATTTTATTGTCCCCAGCACAAGGTGCACCTGTGTAATGATCATGCTGTTTAATCCGCTTCTTGATATGTCACATGTCAGTTGGATTGCCTTGGCAAAGGAGAAATGCTCACTAATAGGGATGGAAACAGGTTTCGGCACAACATTTGAGAGAAATAAGCTTTGTGCGTATGGAACATTTCCTTTGTCATGGATATGAGGCGGGACACTTTTAATTATGTAAAATAGCCATAGTGATAGGCCATTTTGCTCTACTCAAGTTAATTGAGTTCAGCAAATTTTCCATAATTCTTCAACATGAATCACCGTTGTAAGTTGTGAACTATGTAAATTGAGACTCGTTTCCAACCTTATTCCTTTTTGAATTACCATTGTCACTTAACCATGAATTTGTTTATAGAATAAGGTGTTTTTAAAGCCATTTGGTGGGCGAGGCTGACAGGGCTGAAGCAATGAAAAGGACAGACATGTTAATGATTGTTTAAGAAGAAAATAACATTCAGACCTAAGTCACAACATACGTGAGCACAGGACTTGTATTTTACAAGACCACTGCAATAACCAAAATTCTGACTAAAAACAACCTGAATCTGGATCCCTCATCGTGGGTCATGACCACCAGAAGCTCACAGAAAAGCTGAGCTCCAAAGAACGCACGTAATGCCAGTGCTTGACTGGGATGAATAAGACCTCCCCAGGCTGCAACACACACTCTAGGTAGGGAGCCTTCACAAACTCTGGGAATCGCACCACGTCTGGACTTTCCACCTCCACCTGCATTAAAGAAAGCTTTGTGTTTAAATGGCAAACACTTGACTAATTTCTCCCATTCAAAGTATGCAGCACTAACAGTTTAGGTAGATCATGTACAGTGCCTTGCGAAAGTATTCGGCCCCCTTGAACTTTGCGACCTTTTGCCACATTTCAGGCTTCAAACATAAAGATATAAAACTGTATTTTTTTGTGAAGAATCAACAACAAGTAGGACACAATCATGAAGTGGAACGACATTTATTGGATATTTCAAACTTTTTTAACAAATCAAAAACTGAAAAATTGGGCGTGCAAAATTATTCAGCCCCCTTAAGTTAATACTTTGTAGCGCCACCTTTTGCTGCGATTACAGCTGTAAGTCGCTTGGGGTATGTCTCTATCAGTTTTGCACATCGAGAGACTGACATTTTTTCCCATTCCTCCTTGCAAAACAGCTCGAGCTCTGAGGTTGGATGGAGAGCATTTGTGAACAGCAGTTTTCAGTTCTTTCCACAGATTCTCGATTGGATTCAGGTCTGGACTTTGACTTGGCCATTCTAACACCTGGATATGTTTATTTTTGAACCATTCCATTGTAAATTTTGCTTTATGTTTTGGATCATTGTCTTGTTGGAAGACAAATCTCTGTCCCAGTCTCAGGTCTTTTGCAGACTCCATCAGGTTTTCTTCCAGAATGGTCCTGTATTTGGCTCCATCCATCTTCCCATCAATTTTAACCATCTTCCCTGTCCCTGCTGAAGAAAAGCAGGCCCAAACCATGATGCTGCCACCACCATGTTTGACAGTGGGTATGGTGTGTTCAGGGTGATGAGCTGTGTTGCTTTTACGCCAAACATAACGTTTTGCATTGTTGCCAAAAAGTTCAATTTTGGTTTCATCTGACCAGAGCACCTTCTTTCACATGTTTGGTGTGTCTCCCAGGTGGCTTGTGGCAAACTTTAACCGACACTTTTTATGGATATCTTTAAGAAATGGCTTTCTTCTTGCCACTCTTCCATAAAGGCCAGATTTGTGCAATATACGACTGATTGTTGTCCTATGGACAGAGTCTCCCACCTCAGCTGTAGATCTCTGCAGTTCATCCAGAGTGATCATGGGCCTCTTGGCTGCATCTCTGATCAGTCTTCTCCTTGTATGAGCTGAAAGTTTAGAGGGACGGCCAGGTCTTGGTAGATTTGCAGTGGTCTGATACTCCTTCCATTTCAATATTATCGCTTGCACAGTGCTCCTTGGGATGTTTAAAGCTTGGGAAATCTTTTTGTATCCAAATCCGGCTTTAAACTTCTTCACAACAGTATCTCGGACCTGCCTGGTGTGTTCCTTGTTCTTCATGATGCTCTCTGCGCTTTTAACGGACCTCTGAGACTATCACAGTGCAGGTGCATTTATACGGAGACTTGATTACACACAGGTGGATTGTATTTATCATCATTAGTCATTTAGGTCAACATTGGATCATTCAGAGATCCTCACTGAACTTCTGGAGAGAGTTTGCTGCACTGAAAGTAAAGGGGCTGAATAATTTTGCACGCCCAATTTTTCAGTTTTTGATTTGTTAATATCCAATAAATGTCGTTCCACTTCATGATTGTGTCCCACTTGTTGTTGATTCTTCACAAAAAAAATACAGTTTTATATCTTTATGTTTGAAGCCTGAAATGTGGCAAAAGGTCGCAAAGTTCAAGGGGGCCGAATACTTTCACAAGGCACTGTATATGCTAGATTGTTTTTAAGATCATAGACCTGGTGCATGAAGAGATTTAAAATTGAATTATAACCTGACTAGTGTTGTGTAGGAGCTGCAATTGATGAGGGTAGAGTTTCTCGGTGTCCTCAGGGGAATACAGACGAATGTACTTTCTCCCAACCACCTGTTACAAAATATGGGACCATGCAGTCATCAAATTATGTTGCCAAAATACAGGATCACATCTCACCTGAGCCAGGAAGTTCTGTTGAGGATCTTGATGAAGGGGGGACACTGTACCTCCTGGCCCAAACCAAGCGTTGATTGTGATGTCATCTTCATCTCCCTCACCAAGACAACAGTAGTCAGGGATACGGATGTCGTCTTTAAGCTCGGGGACCTTGGAGAAGAGTACATTGAACAAAATAGTGTTTTTGTAAATGAAAAACATGTATGCTTTAATGTAATTTGTACAATACAAAAATGGAGGCAAGGATTATAGAAGCCTGTATCCTACATTTCCAGTAAAATATAAATTTGTTGTATTTTAGTCTTATAGTGAACAAAAATAACCGCAACAATTTCAACGGTTTTACTAAGTTACAGATCATATAAGAAAATCAGTCAATTGAAAAATTCATTAGGCCCTAATCTATGGATTTCACATGACTGGCAGGGACGCATCCATGGTTGGGGAGCAAGGCACAGCTAACCAGAATGAGTTTTCATCAGCTGTCCTGGTGGCCGGTATCACAAAGCCTAAAAGGACGTTGGAGGCGGCTAATGGTACAGAAATTAACATTAAATTCTCTGGCAACAGCTCTGGTGGACATACCTGCATTCAGCATGCCAATTGCATGTTCCCTCAAAACTTGAGACATCTGTGGCATTGTGCTGTGTGACAAAACTGCACATTTTAGAGTGACCCTTTGTCCCCAGCACAAGGTGCACCTGTGCAATGATTATGCTGTTAATCAGCTTCTTGATATGCCACATCTGTCAGGTGGATGGATTATCTTGGCAAAGTATAAATAATCACTAAGAGGGATGTAAACCAATTGCTGCACAACATTTGAGAGAAATATGTTCTTTGTGCATGTGAAACATTTCTGGGATATTGTATTTCAGCTCATGAAACCATCGCTTTAC
Organism: Oncorhynchus clarkii lewisi; assembly: GCF_045791955.1. NCBI lineage: Eukaryota > Metazoa > Chordata > Actinopteri > Salmoniformes > Salmonidae > Oncorhynchus > Oncorhynchus clarkii. The sequence goes on from NC_092158.1 coordinate 73,100,598, forward strand.
GTGTTGTGTTTATATTTTTGTTCAGTATATATCAACACTGACATCCTCACCCAAATTTGTTATGTAAAAAAACAGGACAGGGCAATGACCAACCTGATCAAATAGCTGGTGCTGAGCAAGATATCCCAAACTTGATGCGTCCTAAAGTGAGAGAGAGAGTGGGAATAGGCATTGAGTGAAGAGCATCTATCCTTGGCTAATTCTTGGGGTAATATTTTTCATGAGGAAGTACTTACTTTCACAACAATATAGCGATCGATGAATTCATTGACCGTAAGCAGCGTCTGTGACCATTCCTCATCGGTATATCTTGAGCCCACTTCAACAGGTACAGTCCGACAACCAGCAACAGTTTGCAGGTATTCTATGCTTTGCAAAGGGAAAAAACAAAATCAACAGAGGTGTCTAGGGGACTATGAGAAGGTAAGGGCAAGGGACTAGAGAAGGACACAAAATAAAGAAAAAGGTACCTCCAAGGGTGATTTTTGAAGGCTGGCCAGTGATCTATGATACCCTCTAATATGACTGGCTTTTGGGGATCCAAGTAATCTTTCTTGAAACTCTCCAATGATGGACAGTGTACCCTTGGTACTGCCAGAGCCTGCTTGACAACGGGCACTGACACACAGTCAACCTTCATTTTCTGTTGAGAAGAGAATTTAACATAGCATAAACTAAAACAGTTTGACTTGAAGAACAAGCTATATGCAAAGCAAAATAAAATAGCCTAGTAGCCTTTAAGAAAATTATGAGAAAGAACAAAAGGGATATGACACAGGCTCACATTGACTGGTTAGAAAGCAACAGGCCACAACATACACAGTATAAGATATGAAATCCACCTTGGCACTAACGCCTTCACTAGGATTCTCCTCATTGGAGTGCCTCTTCCCGATTTCATTTTGCAGGATCCTTACAAAGGTTTGTAAAATTTTGTCCATGATGGCTGCCCCCATGAGCAGGCCCAAGTCACATGTCCGTATGGCCTCCTGCACTGTAGCTGATGAGGCGTCATCACGGCATAGGGCAGCTACTTTGAACAGGCAGCCATATGAATACAAACACCTCCACTCCTTGTCCACATCACGCCATGTTCCTGTGCTGAGCTTCTCCCAGGAAAAGTTCAAGATGATCTGAGCGTTTTGCCTCCATCGACCGCTCCCGGTGTACAGCTGCTACCTGCAACGTTTCAGCACATCCACCACACTGGGCTCAACTTTTTCACTGAAGTCAAGTGGAAATTCTGCCTCCGTCACAGGCAAAGCAGCAGAGATAGCTGTTCTGCCATAGGCTAGTGCTGTGGAATAGAGACAATTGTTAGACCCAATCAAAAGTTACAGTGCACAATCAATCTGGTCTGAAAACCACTAATATTATAACCATACACTTAGCTAGCTGGGGGCTGCCTACCTGCAAAACCTTTGCTACCTGTTAACTCTAATGAATACACAAGACTTCTATTAAAACCACAATTTTCCATATCCTTCCTCACGTGTGACATGATGTAAATGAGTTAAATATGAAGAGACAGAGATTTTCAGGGAGCGAGACCCCTGAACCTCGATTCCGGTAAGAGCAAGAAACAAAGACCCCTATCCCCAAATATTGTTAGAGTGGATCAGATATCTAATGAAATACTGTATGGCTCTTCCACAAACAAACGTATCATCACTGGGCACGTGTTATATTTAATACCCCGACAATGATATTATAACATGTGGACAAATAAATAGAAAACGCTCTAATAATTTAGATAATTCACAAAACACGTTTAGCTACCGTTATTGACATAAGTAGACGCTGGTGTTGCAATAAAATAGCTCCGTGTAGAAAACGAATACATTATTTATGTTCCTTGTCGACGTGATGATAGGGTTCGATCATGCAAACAGTAATATCACATTATTTTGCACGTAGCACATTTTTCGTAAAAAACAACAACGTTATTAGCGAAATACATCTATCCTGCCAGCTCCCCTTGCTCCAGTCTGAAGAGTGGACAGTTTGATCTAGCCTCCAGCTGTGCTGACGTCTAGCTCCAGGAGCGGCTTGTGACATAGTAGCCTTGCAGCCGCAAAAATGGCGCTGTTATTCTTTATGTATTTTGTAATTTTCTATTGGCTAACCAAATTTAGCAGGTTTTGAAAATATCTAAAAAAAAGACTGAGCGAGGTGTCCCCTCATTCGTTTTTACGGGGAAACAAAATTTAGGTTGAAAATACTATACTGTAATTTACCTCAGATTCTCCCATTACCGATAGAACACTGGTTAGTTATAATTATAAACTGGGTGGTTCGAGCCCTGAATGCTGAGTGGCTGACAACTGTGGTATATCAGATCGTATACCACGGGTATGACAAAACATTTATTTTTACTGCTTCAATTACGTTGGTAACCAGTTTATAATAGCAATACGGCACCTCTGGGTTTTGTGGTATTTGGTCAAAATACCACGGCTAAGAACGTGCTTAAGAACAGCCCTTAGTCATAGTATATTGGCCATATACAACCTCGTGCCTTATTGCTTAAATATATTTGACTGTATCCCTGGTGGTGAGGCGCGTGCGGGTTGAATATAGAGAAAAAAAATGCATTGAAAAATCCATAAATGTATCATTCTTGTGCAATTCATGTCTAGGGCCTTCATTTTTTTCTCCTTTATTTTTATCTGGCATTAGTGCTTAAACTCAAGTTTTAGGGCGTAACTGCAGGCAATCGCCAAATACACAGCAATTGCCAAATGCTTTTGGGAACTTGGGCACAAATAGTTAACGTCCATCCAATGAGGCAAAAAGGAAAATGTCGGAGTTTAATTCAATAAGAGAAATGCTACAAAACGGAGAGTTGAAAATAAAGAGAAGGGCGTGCCAGAACAGTGTTATGTGTGATGATTGTGAGGCACTATACAAATTCCACAGTCACAAGCAGCCTTGTCTCAGATTATTTCATATCATTTTGTACGTAAATCTGACATTCTCCAATTAGTATGACATGTTACGTTTTTTATTGTATGTATTATTTTGTGGATGTCTGTTATCCATTTCGTATGATATGTTATCCTCTTAAGAATTACAATTCTTATTATATGTTACAAATTTGAAAGTAGCTAAAAAGTAGTAATTTGTTGCAAAGTTGCTAAAATGCTAAAGTTGTCAGTGATGAGATTCGAACTCGCAACCTTTGAGTTTCTAGATGTTCGCATTAGGGGAAGGGTTAGCTAACATGCTAAGTAATTGCAAAGTAGCTAAAAAAGTAGTAAGTAGTTGCAAAGTTGCTAAAGTTGTCTGTGATGAGATTGGAACTTGAAACCATTGGGTTGCTAGATTTTCGCGTTGATGAAATTCGAATTCAATGCCTTTGGGTTGCTAGACGTTCGTATTATATGCCCCCTTTTTCATTCTGTCGATGTGGGCTAGGCTATAACATAGTATCTGATGAGCAAGGGTTTATTTAGTCTTCTAGGGCAACAAGTAATGACAGAAGAGAAGCTGCATTTAATTAGAGACAAGTTTATTAACAAATAGCCTACCAAAATGTTGTGGTCTGCGGTTGTGAGGCCAACTGGATGTACTGCCAAATTTTCTAAAACAACGTATCTAATTTGACGTTGGAGGCATTTTATGGTGGATAAATTAACACTAAATTCTCTGGCAACAGCTCCGGGGGACATTCCTGCAGTCAGCATGGCAATTGCATGCTCCCTCAAAACTTCAGACATCTGTAACATTGTTTTGTGTGACAAAACTACACATTTTAGAATAGCATTTTACTGTCCCCAGCACAAAGTGCACCTGTGTAATGATCATGCCGTTTAATCAGCTTCTTGATATGCCACACCTGTCAGGTGGATGGATTATCTTGGCAAAGGAGAATTGCTCACTAACAGGGATGTAAACACATTTGTGCACAAAAAGCGTTTTGTACATATGGACAATTTCTGGGATATTTTATTTCAGCTCATGTAACATGCCACCATTACTTTACATGTTGCATTTATATGGTTTTTTTCAGTATAAATTACTCAATAAAAGTTTGGACACATTCAAGGGATTCTCATTCAATGGTTTTTCTTTATTTTTTACTATTTTCTACATTGAAGAAAAACAGTGAAGACATCAAAACTATGAAACAACACATATCTAGTAACCAATAAAGTGTTAAACAAATCAAAATATATATTTTATTTGAGATTCTTCAAACCTTTTGCCTTGATGACAGTTTTGCACACTTGGCATTCTCTCAACCAGCTACATGAGATCGTCATCTGGAATGCTTTTCAATTAACAGGTTTGCCTTGTTAAACATTAATTTGTGGAATTTCTTTCCTTCTTATTGCATTTGAGCCAATCAGTTGTGTTGTGACAAGGTTTTTTGGTTACTACATGATTCCATATGTGTTATTTCATAGTTTTGATGTCTTCTCTATTATTCTACAATGTAGAAAATGTTAAAAATAAAGAAAAACCCTTGAATGAGTAGGTGTGTCCAAAATGTTGACTGGAACTGTGTATATATTTATCCCCAGTGGTGGAAAAAGTAGTAATATGTCAAACTTGAATAAAAGTAAAGATTCCTTAATAGAAAATGACTCAAGTAAAAGTGAAAGTCATCCAGTAAAATACTAGAGTTAAAGTCTAAAAGTGTTTGGTTTTAAATATTCTCTATTATCAAAAGTACATGGAATTTCAAAAGTAAAAGTATGAATATTTTATTTATTTATAGATAGCCAGGGGCACATTCCAACACTCAGACATTAATTTACAAACAAAGCATTTGTGTTTAGTGAGTCCGCCAGATCAGAGGCAGTAGGGATGACCAGGGATGTTCTCTTGAAAAGTGCGTGAATTGGACCATTGTCCTGTCAAAATGTAACAAGTACTTTTGGGTGTAAGGGAAAATGTATGGAGTAAAAAGTACATTATTATTTTCTTTAGGAATATCGTGGATAAAAAGTAAATAATTGCAAAGTAAAGTACAGATACTGTAAAAAACGAAGTAAGTAGTACTTTAAAGTCCTTTACACCACTGTTTACCCAACACACCCCTTGTCAAAAAATCGTTCTAAAATCTCTTCAAAGCATTTTCGATATTTGCGTGTTGGGTTCGGATGCGGGCTTCAGATTTTCACTTTATCACATATAGTCAGGCAGTTGCAGGTGTGTTATTAGCGATTGCGGGTGAACAAACAGCTGATCTGTACATCACTAATCGCTTAAACGCGGAAACATTTTTACGCCCAGCGGAGAGTGGCGGTAGGCAAATGCCAAAAGACGCAAGGAATAATAGCACCGTCTGGCAGCAGCAGGACTAGTGACAGGTCAGAAGGCATCTTGATTCCTTATCTTGTCACCCCATCCAACAGCATCAGCATCTCTGACTATTTAATGAGTATTAAAACTCTGAATATTTAGGCAATTTCATTGACGACTTATATGATGTACAGTTGAAGTCGGAAGTTTACATACAATTAGGTTGGAGTCAATAAAACTAGTTTTTTAACCTCCACGAATTTCTTGTTAGCAAACTATAGTTTCGGCAAGTCGGTTAGGAGGTGTACCTGTGGATGTATTTCAAGGCCTACCTTCAAACTCGGCGCCTCTTTGCTTGATATCATGGGAAAATCAAAATAACTCAGCCAAGACCTCAGAATAGAAATTGTAGACCTCCACAGGTCTGGTTCATCCTTGGGATCATTTTCCAAACGCCTGAAGGTACCACGTTCATCTGTACAAACAATAGTGCGCAAGTATTAACACCATAGGACCACGCAGCCGTCATACCGCCCAGGAAAGAGACGTGTTCTGTCTCCTAGAGATGAACGTACTTTGGTTTCCCGAAAAGTGGAAATCAATCCCAGAAAAACAGCAAAGGGCCTTGTGAAGATGGTGGAGGAAACGGGTACAAAAGTCTCTATATCCACAGTAAAACGAGTCCTATATCGACATAACCTGAAATGCCACTCAGCAAGGAAGAAGCCACTGCACCAAAACCGCCATAAAAAAGCCAGACTACGGATTGCAACTGCAGATGGGGACAAAGATCGTACTTTTTGGAGAAATGTCCTCTGGTCTGATGAAACAAAAATAGAACTGTTTGGCCATAACGACCATAATTTTGTTAGGAGGAAAAAGGGGGAGGCTTGCAAGCAAAGAACACCATCCCAACCGTGAAGCACGGGGGTGGCAGCATCACGTTGTGGGGGTGCTTTGCTACAGGAGGGACTGGTGCACTTCACAAAATACTTGGCATCCTGGGGATGGAAAATTATGTGGATATATTGAAGCAACATCTCAAGACATCATCAGGAAGTTATAGCTTGGTTTCAAATGGGTCTTCCAAATGGACAATGACCCCAAGCATACTTCCAAAGTTGTGGCAAAATGGCTTAAGGACATCAAAGTCAAGACATTGGAGTGGCCATCACAAAGCCTTGACCTCAATCATATAGAACATTTCTGGGCAGAGTTGAAAAAGCATGTGCGGACAAGGAGGCCTACAAACCTGACTCGGTTACACCAGCTTTGTCAGGAGGAATGGGCTAAAAACTTATTGTGGGAAGCTTGTGGAAGGCTACCGGAAACATTTGACCCAAGGCAATGCTACCAAATACTAATTTAATGTATGTAAACTTCTGACCCACTGGGAATGTGATGAAATAAATAAAAGCTTAAATAAATCATTCTCTCTACTATTATTCTGACATTTAACATTCTTAAAATAAAGTGGTGATCCTAACTGACCTAAAACAGGGATTTTTACTGAGATTCAATGTCAGGAATTGTGACAAATTGTGTTGCATTACGCACTGAATGTAGGTAAGGAGTCAAACGCAGTAGAGCAGAGATGTCAGTAGCATATATTTTAATAAGGGCAAGTCCAAAACAACGCCCAAGACAATGGGAACTAACAGTACTCCCGTAAATTGTAAAAACACACGCACCTTACTATAAGAACCACACGCGAAATACACTGAGGAAAGCCTCCACAAGCAACAATAAAATAATCCCGCACAAACCTAAGCGGGGAAACAGGGGTAAATATACACACATAAATGAAAGCAAATGAAAACCAGGTGTGAATGAACCGAAGACAAAACAAACGGAAAAGGAAACATGGATGGTGATTGCTAGTAGGCCGGCGACCCCGACCGCTGAGCACCGCCAGAACAGGGAGAGGAACCACCTTCGGTGGAAGTCGTGACAAACTGAGTTTAAACGTATTTGGCTAAGGTGAATGTAAACTTCTGAATTCAACTGTAGGTTGAAATCATATTCTTATTCTGAAGCAAAAGATACCTGACAATGACCTGTGGAGAAGGAGATGAAAGACTGTGGAATGTCATGGAAAACCATCCCCATAAAAGGCAGATAAACTCTTGTGGAAGCCTTATATTCTACATAGGAACGAAAATGATTACGTTTTTAAAAAGTAAGTAGGGTCGTTCAACAAAAAGTGTGCCTTTTGTGTCCCTTTGATATTTTAAGTAGAAATCGTGGACCAATACATAATTTTAAAAGCATGTTATATTACATTTTTTTATATGAATAAAGGCTTGCTAAAGTGCCAAAATGCAGCATTCTGACACGTCCCTCCTTCAGCCCATTACCTCTAGGAAGGTTTTAACGCACTTAATCACAAACTTTCTCAAAATTTCACCATCATTGTAAAGCCCTAGTTATTTGGTTTCTTTTTTGACAAAGTCATTTCTGAAGACAAGGAGCATCCATGCATGGGATTTCATTTGGGATTTTAAATTTAATTATTTTAACATTATTTTACATGCCATTTAATTCCATGCAACAGTAATATAATTGTATATTAATAATCCTTCATTTCAAGTGTCATAGTTTGCAAATAAATGCATGGATGACAGTGAAAAATTGAAGGTTTTCCCTTTACAAAAACTGAACTTCATGAAAGAAATGTCCTGTTGGTGACATCTTGCCACAATACACCCACACTGTGTAAACCCAGTCAACCCGTGGCTTTCTTACCCAGTCACATCTGCTCACGGCCTCCCAGAGCTCTAGCCTCACAAGATCAATCTATCAATGTCGCATTGATTTTATTTGGACTGTTGCAGCCAGGCTTGATTTGGCTGGATAACCTGCACAAACTGTAGCATGCTCAGTGGACTGAAGCAAATTGAAAATAGTTTAACACCGTAAACACTTTTGTTAGATAATTGATTATACCTTGTCTGGTTTTACCAGACTGTTTAGGAAATTAATAGCCCGACATTGCATGGGTGACTGGTTTAGGGGAAACGCCAGTCGTGGCATTGCCCAAGTTCACAGGAGGCTTCTGAAGGGAAGACTGCACATAATAATGGCTGGAATGGAGCGAATGAAATGGCATCAAACACATGGAAACCATGTATTTGATACCATTACACCTCTTCCGCTCCAGCCATTACCACAACCATGTCCTCCCCAATAAAGGTGCCACCAACCTCCTGTGCCCAGGTTATATGACCTGCTACTAAAATAGAACCATTGTCAGTGTTTATTTAATACATGCTTTACTTGACTGTACCCGGAAATTACTATACAATTTCCAAAAGTGAAATGAATAGAACTTTGTGTGGTTCATGTCTTCATTGTTTGTGATGGCTAATGATCTGCAGATTAGATAAATGTTGATATCATACTCTATTCACAAGGGAAGTGTGAGACAAATACACAATATTGTTTTGATCGAATGATGTGCATAAATGCTTCAAGTACAAAGTCCACGATAAGAAAACGCAGAAAAATATGATGCAGATTAGATCAATTCCCCTCTACCCCACTGCTATTATTTTCCAATTAACATCAGAGACTGGAGTCAACAGACCCATGCTTAAAGATGTCCTCCAGCGAATTTTGAACTTTTCCTGTTGAAAAGTGAGATAGTATACAGTAAAGTACACACACTAAAGGGTAAAAACAATGAGAAAACCAATGTTTTTTTTAGACAAACTTCAGGGAGCAGGGCATTCAAAGAGTTGGTTTGATGGTCAGATGTGATGTCGTCGGCCTCACCCCTTCCTTAAGGACCAGTAGGGAAGCAATAGAGAACATGCTATAGAATATGCTATTTCATCAAACTCCCTCGATCAATGCCCATAAAGTCTAATTTAAGTGGTATGGAGCAGCACAAAATTCAACAAATATTGACAACACAATAGGGAGGATAGCCTCAGCTTGGCTCATCCATTTACAGCCTTCAATAAACTAGAACATTTGTTTAGTCCTTAATTTAGTGGTAATTCCTCCCTTGGCGATTAGTCTGAGTATTAGATGGAAATGGGCCAGCTGCCTGAGACTGGCGATGGGAATGCAGTTAGATGATCTGTGAAGGATTGTGTGTGTGTGTGAGGAGGCCAGGAGGATAGTTTCACAGCTCTATTGAATAGACATGCTAAATGAGAGTGGGGTCTCATTATGGTGGAAAGGGCACCAGATGACAAGATAATCAAACAATTGAATATTAGTAGAGTAAAAGCTCTAATGTAGTGATGTAGAAAATATTAGATTGTAGAAAAGAAGTGTGTTAGAGAGCCTCCCCCTCCCCCTGTATCCTCAAGCTGAACTTCAACACACCTGCTGAGACAACCTTGATCTAAATATGTGCCAAAGTCCTGTTGTTTCAAAAGCACAGCGATTGAGTCAATCATAATGATAAACTTGTTAACAATATTGAAAGGACAAGACACTCCATCAAGGATTTTGGACACACTGACAAACAGAACATACAGCTCTATCCTGGCAACTCTATGGGGCCTGTAGCTGTTAGCTCTATCCCGGCAACTCTATGGGGCCTGTAGCTGTAGGCTCTATCCTGGAAACTCTATGGAGCCTGTAGCTGTTAGCTCTATCCCGGCAACTCTATAGGGCCTGTAGCTGTAGGCTCTATCCCGGCAACTCTATGGGGCTTGTAGCTGTATGCTCTTTCCCGTTAACTCTATGGGGCCTGTAGCTGTAGGCTCTTTCCCGTTAACTCTATGGGGCCTGTAGCTGTAGGCAGAATCCTTATGGAGATACAGAACACTTTCAACCTGTGTGTTAAAAGTCTTTCTCCATGGCACTCTGTGTTTTTGAAAGAGAAAGCTTGTGCTTCAGGGTGTGTGCTGCACAGCGTGATTTCATCCACATAATCATCTCATTGGTTTGACATGCTGGATGAAAGTCTCACCCATGGGAATTGATGGTGAAGTCATTAGTACGTGAAATGCTGAACAATTTGTTTTCACTTCCCTCTATCACTCTTTCATTACAATTACTTGCTAAACATAGGCTGAAGATCAACACAACGATACCTATTTGGATGCAATAGCAATGCATATTTTTGCATAAATTTTCTTCAGACATGATTTCTTTCATGCTCTGATTATTATAATATGTATAAAATAATTCATGGTAGAGAACAACACACGTTATTATACCAAATGGGGGATCATCCCAGCAGGTGCTCAAACATTAAATATACACTATATATACAAAGTAAGTGGACACCCCTTCAAATGAATGAATTTGGCTAATTCAGCCACACCTGTTACAGACAGGTTTTTAAAATTGAGCACACAGCTATGCAATCTCCATAGACAAACATTGGCAGTAGAATGGTCTTATTGAAGAGCTCACTGACTTTCAATGTGGCACCGTCACAGGATGCCACCTTTCCAACAAGTTAGTTTGTAAAATGTATGCCCTGCTTGAGCTGCCCCGGTCAAATGTAAGTGCTGTTATTGTGAAGTGGAAACGTCTAGGAGAAACAACTGCTGAGCCGTGAAGTGGTAGGACACACAAGCTCACAGAACATGACAAATATTTGCTTGCAACACTCACTACCGAGTTCCAAACTCTGGTAGGAAAATCAACACAAGAACTGAGATTCGGGAGCTTCATGAAATGGGTTTCCATGGCCAAGCAGCTGCACACAAGCCTAAGATCACCATATGCAATGCCAAGTGTCGGCTGGAGGGGTGTAAAGCTCGCTGCCATTGGACTCTGGAGCAGTGGAAACGAGTTCTCTGGAGTGATTAATCACACGTCACCATCTGGCAGTCTGACGGACTAATCTGGGTTTGGCGGATGCCGGGAGAACACTACCTGCCCGAATGCATAGTGTAAAGTTTGGTGGAGGAGGAATAATGGTCTGGGGTTGTTGTTCATGTTTCTGGCTAGACCCTTTACTTGAAGAGAAATCTTAACGCTACATCATACAATGACATTCTAGACAATTCTGTGCCTCCAATTTTGTGGCAGCAGTTTGGGGAAGGCCCTTTCCTGTTTCAGCATGACAATGCCCCGGTGCACAAAGCGAGGTCCATACAGAAATGGTTTGTTGAGATCGGTGTGGAAGAACTTGACTGGCCTCCACAGAGCCCTGACCTCAACCGCAATGAACACCTTTGGGATGAATTGGAATGCTGACTGTGAGCCAGGCCTAATTGCGCCAAACCTCGCTCTTGTGGCTGAATGGAAGCAAGTCCCCGCAGCAATGTCCCAACATCTAGTGGAAAGCCTTCCCAGAAGAGTGGAGGCTGTTATAGCAGCAAAGGAAGGACCAACTCCATATTAATGCCCGTGATTTTAGAATGAAATGTTCGACGAGTAGGTGTCCACATACTTTTGGTCACGTAGTGTATATTTCACCTCTCTGTGCATATGCCTAATCCAATCCAAAATTCTCTACATGCCTCTGGAGTCTGCTATTCTCTTATGCATGCCATTCATTCCTAACAAATTTGTAAATTGAGTTGTACCCATTTTTTTTTGTTGTCGGAATATTGATTTATAAATTGTAAGTAGATCAAATGCCATAGTAATTACACGGTGTTATAAACAGTTAACAATATGGGTACGGCAGATCAAATCAAGAAGGAGCACATGACCTGCATGCATGGTAAAGAGTATTGAGTCTGTCTTGTCAGTTGCTGAGCTTTGGACAAAAGTTACCATGGTTATGATGTCTGAAATGGAGCTTGTTAATGATTTACATAAAAGGGAATTGTTTGATAATGTTAGTTTGTGCCAAGTAAAATAGACACATTTTCCCTGAATAGTTCCCCGATAATGCATTTTGATCAATTCAAATGTCATCAAATAGCAACCATCTCTATTCATTACATCTGCAGTTCCTAATCAGCCTCTCTCACTCTTTGTTTGTATCCCTTTCATCAGTGCTTTGGACAGCTCAAGGACACTTCCTTGTGGAGAACTCCAATGCTTCCACCATCAATAGGAACACAGGGATGTTTTGGGCCCTTTTACAGTGCATGTATATTAATAGTATATATTAATGGTAGGCTACATAATAATGGCAGTAATTTCCATTATTTGGTGACCTAGAGCAGAAGGTGTAATTGTAACACATTGTTTTCTTTTTCAGCATGTTATTTGGCAATCTGTCACGGCCGTCTTCCTGGAAGGAATAAGTGGACTAAAGCGCAGAGTGGTGAGCGTACATTACTTTATTTCTAATGTCGCCAACAAAACAATACGACCGTGTGGCTTAAGAGGGCTATAGTGCCACTGACAAAGTCAACTTCCCAAAAATAACAAAGGGGAAAAGGCTGCCTAAGTATGATTCCCAATCAGAGACAACTAAAGACAGCTGTCCCTGATTGAGAACCATACCCGGCCAAAACAAAGAACTAAAGAACATAGAATACAGAACATAGAATGCGCACCCAAATCACACCCTGACCAAACCAAAATTGAGACAACAAAAAAGGCTCTCTCAGGTCAGGGCATGACACAATCTTTACATATATTTTGAGTGGAATGGAAGGATAGAAATATCAGGTATGTGTATGTGAAGATCATCCAATGGGAAAATAGAGCTAACATTAATGAAAACTTGCAATTGCATCTTTGTTTTCATTAAGGATATGACTCATATGTCCTTCCAATGTTGTTTCCCTACTTAGTAATGGTGTGTGTTCTCTGTTTGACACTGTTTCCTTTGTTCTTGATGTCCCTCTCAGATAGGAGCAGAAAGACTTTCTTTATAGGTCTGTGTTACTGTAATTTAATTATGCCAATGTGTTTTCATTAATTGAAAACCCTTAATCTATTTCATGAGAATTTGTAAGATTCTTGTTTGCATAAAATAGACGGAGACCAGCCATTTCAATAATAGGTAACAGAATTTATTCTCAGAGCGCGCTGCCACTTCACCACGAGCAACAGTTTATACACAAAACATGACGTAATTTCATTGCTTAACAGAAACCCCTCCTCTCGACAGGGACAAAGTGAGGTGAAAAGTTCATTCTAACTTACTAACACACTCCCAGGTAACTTTTGACCCCTCAACATTATCGATCACCACTTAGCTGACAGTTCTAATTAACAGAAAACCTAGGAATGCACTCACTGTCTTATCTAAAAACCCCAGAGCACAGTTTCGTCGGTTCAACCATAGGTTAACAACCTTATCTGTTTACACAGTCCACTTCTTTCTTCCTAGTTGGAATGGTGTTCATTAACTTTAATTACTCCTTGTCTGTGTCACACAATCCCATTTTATGAACTCATATTGTTAATCAGATATAATAAAACAGAGTATAAGTTTACTTAGTTACAGTTCTATTTGAAATGGGGATATTGTTTATTCATTTATTCATAATAATTCTAACAGTCTGCTGGTTACCTCAGTGCTGGGAACACTCAGCTTCCTGGCTCTGAGAAAGACTCTTCCACCAGAGGAGGAGATGCTCAATGAAGAGGAAGGCCAGCCTTTGCTCTCATCTCGCATGATGTTAGTTTCCTAATTAACTGACAGTACTCTCTCACTGTACCCTTATTTCAATGGGAATCTATGGCACTGCGTTTGGTGTCTCTGTTTTAAATGATGGTTATTCATTCTGCTATGAATTTGAATATCACAGTATTGAAAATAAATATTGTTTGTCTTGCTAATTTGATAATTTTCCATCTTAATGTTTGGCAGGTATAAGCAAAGGGTGGCAGTACAAGATGCAAAGTCAGAATTCAGTAAGTTAATGTAGCTTCACAGGCACATTTGTTATTATACAATCAATCATTGATCTATTCCTTTGGGTTAAAGGGCACCTCCGTTACCTTGCTTTTGTTGTTTCACTGTTTTACTATCCTGTTAGTCATCTAAAGCAATTCCTTGTGTGTTTCCTTCTCTTCAGAGACAATCCTGCAACTGCTCAAAACCAAAACCATATTGCTTCTGAGCTGTTGCATGGCATACAGTGGTAAGTAGATTGTACTGCACATCCAAAAGTCCGGACATTTCCCTCAGAGGAATAGTGTTTTTACCAGTGTGTTGTCATCGTAGGTCTGGAGCTATCTTTCTACAGTGGTGTGTATGGGACATGTATCGGGGCAACCTGCGACATGTATCTTCAACCTCAGGAGACTGAAGAAATTTGGCTTGTCACCAAAAGCACTCACAAACTTCTACAGATGCACAATCGAGAGCATCCTTTCGGGCTGTATCACCGCCTGGTACGGCAACTGCTCCGCTCACAACCGTAAGGCTCTCCAGAGGGTAGTGACGTCTGCACAATGCATCACCAGGGGCAAACTATCTGCCCTCCAGGACACCTACACCACCCGATGTCACAGGAAGGCCATAAACCAGAAACCGTGGATTGATGGCAACATTCGCATGAAGCTCGAACCACTGCTTTTAACCAGGGCAAGGTGACCGGAAACATGACCGAATACAAACAGTGTAGCTATTCCCTCCGCAAGGCAATCAAACAAGCTAAGCGTCAGTATAGAGACAAAGTAGAGACACAATTCAACGGCTCAGACACAAAACGTATGTGGCAGGGTCTACAGTCAATCACGGATTACAAAAAGAAAACCAGGCCTCCCAGGTGGCGCAGTGTTAACCCTCGCAAGGCTGCAGGCCCAGACGGCATCCCCAGCCGCGTCCTCAGAGCATACGCAGACCAGCTGGCTGGTGTGTTTACGGACATATTCAATCAATCCCTATACCAGTCTGCTGTTCCCACATGCTTCAAGAGGTCCACCATTGTCCCTGTTCCCAAGAAAGCTAAGGTAACTGAGCTAAACGACTACCGCCCCGTAGCATTCACTTCCGTCATGAAGTGCTTTGAGAGACTAGTCAAGGATGATATCAACTCCACCCTACCTGGCACCCTAGACCCACTCCAATTTGCTTACCGCCCAAACGGGTCCACAGACGACGCAATCTCAACCACACTGCACACTGCCCTAACCCATCTGGACAAGAGGAATACCTATGTGAGAATGCTGTTCATCGACTGAAGCTCAGCATTTAACACCATAGTACCCTCCAAACTCGTCATCAAGCTCGAGACCCTGGGTCTCGACTTCGCCCTGTGCAACTGGGTACTGAACTTCCTGACGGGCCGCCCCCAGGTGGTGAGGGTAGGTAACAACATCTCCACCCCGCTGATCCTCAACACTGGGGCCCCACAAGGGTGCGTTCTGAGCCCTTTCCTGTACTCCCTGTTCACCCACGACTGCATGGCCATGCACGCCTCCAACTCAATCATCAAGTTTGCAGACGAGACTACAGTGGTAGGCTTGATTACCAACAACTACGAGACGGCCTACAGGGAGGAGGTGAGGGCCCTCGGAGTGTGGTGTCAGGAATATAACCTCACACTCAACGTCAACAAAACAAAGGAGATGATTGTGGACTTCAGGAAACAGCAGAGGAAGCACCCCCCTATCCACATCGATGGGACCGTAGTGGAGAGGGTATTAAGTTTTAAGTTCCTCTGCATACACATCACGGACAAACTGAATTGGTCCACCCACACAGACAGCATCGTGAAGAAGGCGCAGGCAGCGCCTCTTCAACCTCAGGAGACTGAAGAAATTTGGCTTGTCACCAAAAGCACTCACAAACTTCTACAGATGCACAATCGAGAGCATCCTTTCGGGCTGTATCACCGCCTGGTACGGCAACTGCTCCGCTCACAACCGTAAGGCTCTCCAGAGGGTAGTGACGTCTGCACAATGCATCACCAGGGGCAAACTACCTGCCCTCCAGGACACCTACACCACCCGATGTCACAGGAAGGCCATAAAGATCATCAAGGACAACAACCACCTGAGCCACTGCCTGTTCCCCCCGCTATCATCCAGAAGGCGAGGTCAGTACAGGTGCATCAAAGCAGGGACCTAGAGACTGAAAAACAGCTTCTATCTCAAGGCCATCAGACTGTTAAACAGCCACCACTAACATTGAGTGGCTGCTGCCAACACACTGACTCAACTCCAGCCACATTAATAATGGGATTTGATGGAAAGTGATGTAAAATATATCACTAGCCACTTTAAACAATGCTACTTAATATAATGTTTACATACCCTACATTACTCATCTCATATGTATATGTATATACTGTACTCTATATCATCTACTGCATCTTTATGTAATATATGTATCCCTTGCCACTTTAAACTATGCCACTTTGTTTACATACCCTACATTACTCATCTCATTTGTATATACTGTACTCGATACCATCTACTGCATCTTGCCTATGCCGTTCTGTACCATCACTCATTCATATATCTTTATGTACATATTCTTTATCCCTTCACACGTGTGTGTATAAGGTAGTAGTTTTGGAATTGTTAGGTTAGATTACGCATTGGTTATTACTGCATTGTCGGAACTAACATCTGCTAACCATGTGTATGTGACAAATACATTTGATTTGATTTGATTTGAATTAATGAACATGCACCTGTGGAGCAGTTGTTAAGACACTAACAGCTTGCAGACGGTAGGCAATTAAGGTCACAGTTATGAAAACTTAGGACACTAAAGAGGTCTTTCTACTGACTCTGAAAAACACCAAAAGAAAGATGCCCATGGTCCCTGCTCATCTGCGTGAACGTGCTTTAGGCATGCTGCAAGGAGGCATGAGGACTGCAGATGTGGCCAGGTAAATAAATTGCAATGTCCGTACTGTGAGATGCCTAAGACAGCGCTACAGGGAGACAGGACGGACAGCTGATCATCTTCGCAGTGGCAGACCACGTGTAACAATACCTGCACAGGAACATCACACCTGCGGGAAAGGCACAGGATGACAACAACAACTGCCCGAGTTACACCAGGAACGCATAATCCCTCCATCAGTGCTCAGACTGTCCGCAATAGGCTGAGAGAGGCCAGACTGAGGGCTTGTAGGCCTGCTGTAAAGGCAGGTCCTCACCATACTTTACCAGCAACAACGTTGCCTATGGGCACAAACCCACCGTCGCTGGACCAGACAAGACTGGTAAAAAGTACTCTTCACTGACGAGTCGCGGTTTTGTCTACCCATGGATGATGGTTGGATTCGCGTTTATCGTCGAAGGAATGAGCGTTACACCGAGGCCTGTACTCTGGAGTGGGATCGATTTGGAGATGGAGGGTCTGTCATGGTCTGGGGCGGTGTGTCACAGCATCATCGGACTGAGCTTGTTGTCATTGCAGGCAATCTCAACGCTGTGCGTTACAGGGAAGACATTCTCCTCCCTCATGTGGTATCCTTCCTGCAGGCTCATCCTGACATGACCCTCCAGCATTACAATGCCACCAGCCATACTGCTTATTCTGTGCGTGATTACCTGCAAGACAGGAATGTCAGTTTCTGCCATGGCCAGTGAAGAGCCCGGATCTCAATCCCATTGAGCATGTCTGGGACCTGTTGGATCGGTGGGTGAGGGCTAGGGCCATTCCTCACAGAAATGTCCGGGACCTTGCAGGTGCTGTGGTGGAAGAGTGGGGTATCATCTCACAGCAAGAACTGGCAAATCTGGTGCAGTCCATGAGGAGAAGATGGCCGCCTCGCTTCGCATTTCTAGGAAACGATGCAGTATTTTGTTTTTTTATGTGTTATTTCTTATAATGTTACCCCAGAAAATCGTAGGTTTTATTACATACAGTCGGGAGGAACTATTGGATATAATAGCAACTTTAACTCACCAACATTATGACCAGGAATACGACTTTCCCGAAGCGGATCCTTGTGTTTGGCCTACCACCCAGGACAATGGATCGGATCCCAGCCGGCGACCCAAAACAACGGCACCGTAGAAGTGGCAGACGGAGCGGTCTTCTGGTCAGCCTCCGTAGACGGGCACATCACGCACCGCTCCCGAGCATACTACTCGCCAATGTCCAGTCTCTTGACAACAAGGTAGACGAAATCCGAGCAAGGGTAGCATTCTAGAGAGAGACTGTAACATTCTTTGTTTCACGGAAACATGGCTCACTCAAGACACTCTATCTGAGTCGGTACAGCCACCTGGTTTCTTCACTCATCGCGCCGACAGAAACAAGCATCTCTCTGGTAAGAAGAAGGGCAGGGGTGTATGCCTTATGATTAACGAGACGTGGTGTGATCATAACGACATACAGGAACTCAAGTCCTTTTTTTCACTTGACTTAGAATTCCACACAATCAAATGCCGACCGCATTATCTACCAAGAGATTTCTCTTCGATCATAATCACAGTCGTGTATATCCCCCCCAAGCAGACACATCGACGGCCCTGAAATAACTTCATTGGACTCTTTGTAAACTGGAAATTACATATCCTGAGGCTGCATTTATTGTAGCTGGGGATTTTAACAAGGCTAATCAGAAAACAAGGCTCCCCAAATTCTATCAGCATATCAATTGTGCTGACTAGGGCTGCCAAAACACTAGATCACTGTTATTCTAACTTCGGTGACGCATATAAAGCCCTCCCCCACCCTCTCTTCGGAAAAGCTGACCACGACTACATTCTGTTGCTCCCAGCCTATAAACAGAAACTAAAGCAGACTCCAAAGTGGAGTCGCAATTCAACGGCTCAGACACGAGAGGTACAGTATGTGGCAGGGTCTACAGTCAATCACGGACTACAAAAGAAAAAACCAGGCCTCCCAGGTGGCGCAGTGCGTGCTAACCAAGGTAGCCAGGTGTTTCCTCCAACACATTGGTGCGGCTGGCTTCCGGGTTGGAGGCATGTTGTGTTAAGGAGCAATGCGGCTTGGTTGTGTTGTGTTTTGGAGGACGCATTGCTTTCGACCTTCGTCTCTCCCGAGCCCGTATGGGAGTTGTAGCAATAAGACAAGATAGTAATTACTAACAATTGGATACCACGAAATTGGGGAGAAAAGGAGGTAAAAAAAACAAACAAAAAAAAAAACAGCCCCGTCGTGGACCACGATGCCTTGCTCCTAGACAGACTAAATAACTTTTTTGCTACCTTTGAAGACAACACAGTGCCACTGACACGGCCCGCGACCAAAACCTGCATCTTGCCTATGCCGTTCGGGCATCACTCATTCATGCATTTTTATGTACATATTCGTATTCATTCCTTTACACTTGTGTGTGTAAGGTTGTTGTTGTGAAATTGTTAGGTTATATTACTTGTTTGATATTACTGCATGGTCAGAACTAGAAGCACAAGCATTTCGCTACACTCGCATTAACATCTGCTAACCATGTGTATGTGACAAATACATTTGATTTGATTTGCATTACTTAATGCAGCTGGTAGCCACACCAGATACTGACTGTTACTTTTGAATTTGACCCCACCTTTGTTCAGGGACACATTATTCATGGCAACTGCTCATTATGTTCATCCTGGGTTTCACTGGAACACTCTGCTTCTTCATGGTGGAAAGAATACAGAACTTCTCTGTAGACCTACAACAAGAGTATTAGGACCCATCATTTCAACACTGGCACAGTCATGTATTTCAGACTTACATTTCTAGGTTTTTTAACAGGAAAGATACTTTGCACCTTCAATGTCTTAGCTTTAACTTATCTTGCACAACACACTAATTATAACCAACGATATTGATGTATACCGGAAAATTTAATGCTGTGTTGAAATGTGTATAGATTGACAAAATTGTTCAAATTTAGTCTATGACAATTCTCAACATCCACCATGCCAAAGCTTACAGGAGCTATCCAGTGATTTAAAAAAAAACAATATTGCCTTGTAATAATACAATTACTGTACAACTTATTTTCAGTGCCCATAGCATGTAGCAGAGTAGTTAAAAAATACATCTATATGCATGAACATTTATGGTATCCTTTACTTCCATTTTATTATATTTTTCATTTTACACTTCAAAATGTTGTCAGTCATGCATACTAAGTGCCTGTTAATGTTTTGGTTGCTTGCATCTGTTAAATTAAGCAAATTTCTATTTAAAAAAATGGTTAAAGTAATTTATTTGCCATATGAATCCTCTGTGGCAACGAGAAGGTACAAACACAATCTGATTTTTAAACATTTAAACCAACAGGTGCGCTAACTTGTGCTTCTTCGGTTAGTGTCTCCCAAAGTGTTGGTAGACGTCACTGGGCAAGTGCAACACTTTCATTTTTACTGGGAATTGAAGTTCTAGATTGCACATTCAAAATCAGAGGTTATTGTGTGGGACAACAACGTGCAATACACATTATGCTCAGGAGATGGTGCTGAAATACAACTGTAGGCATCAATTTAGATCAGAATGAAGGAAACATTAACGTTGATCATACAATAAAAAACACTCTAATTAAACTCCTATTTCAACTATTCCTTTCTAAAGACTGTCAGGTTGCACCTATACTGTTGCGGTTCTCCTTTTCTTATATACAGGAAACGGATATGTTAACTCAGTCCAAGCAGAGACATTTGCATCCTCATGATAATGCACTTCTCTTTTTTCCCACCATGGCAATAGATTGCGTGTGCTGTTTTCGATTGCAAGTTCTTTCTGGTACTGCACGTTATAAAAAATGTGTGATACATACATTGGTGGAAAAAGTACCGAATTGTCATACTTGAGTAAAAGTAAAGATTCCTTAATATAAAATGACCCAAATGAGTCACCCAGTAAAATCCTACTTGAGTAAAAGTAGAAAGTATTTTGGTTTTAAATATACTTAAGTATCAAAAGTAAATGCAATTTCTAAAATTTATTTAGGTATCAAAAATAAAAGTATAACCATTTCAAATTCCTTATATTATGCAAACCAGACGGCACGATTTTCTTACTTTTTAAATTTACGGTTAGCCAGGGGCGCATTACAACACTCACACATCATTTATAAACAAAGCATTTGTGTTTAGTGAGTCCGCCAGATCAGATGCAGTAGGGATGACCAGGGATTTTCTCTTTAAGCGCGTGAATTAGACCATGTTCCTGTCCTGCTAAGCATTCAAAATGTAATGAGTACTTTTGGGTGTCATGGAAAATGAATGGAGTAGAAAATACAATATTTTCTTTAGGAATGTAGTGGAGTAAAAGTTGACAAAAATATAAATAGTAAACTACAGATACCTCAAAAAACGACATAAGTAGTACTTTAAAGTATTTTTACTTAAGTACTTTACACCACTCGGTACATATTAAAGGTGATGCAGACTTTCAACCTAAAATATTTTCCATTACAAATGCTCACCTTCAAATGCATCTATGTCCAACATTTTATTACACTTGCAACAATTTAGATAGAAAGCTAAAAAAGAACCGGATAAAAGGGATTTCATTGTTAGTACTCCATAAAAGTGATATATATTTAAAATTTTCTAAAAAGGACATTTTAATGTTGATCACTGGCAGGAAGATGTGACATCACTGCAGTTAATTTGTTTTCCAAGCAAGGTTCAAGAGCAGGGCCCATAAATCATAGAGGTGGATGACGACCTTAGAGAAGCACTGGACCAGTGAGGGCACCATAGGTCCCGCAGTACTTCACAGGTAATTGAGTATTGATTGCATTATAATCAGAATCCTAAAGTGTTCATCCTTTGTGCTATTTTCTAGTCAATTGTGCAACTTGATGCTTTGCATACAAACATTAAGAAAAATGTGTGGTATAAGTCCTGAAATGTACCTTACCTATTGGAATCTACAAGCGCTCACCTGGTATTTCTAACACTAACTGGACCGAAGCTTAACGTGCCTGCAACACAGAGAAGTACATATGTATTTGAGCTATTAAATGGCAATAACAGAAAGTGGTGCCAATGACAGAATAACTCAATAAATTCACATTTTCAAGACAACCTTTGAGCTGCCTTTTAATCCTCAACAAAATTCAATTTTGCAATGAAGTCCGCGAAAATGAATTTCCATCACTTGCATTGCCTGTCCAAAGCATTCAAAGTATGACATAGCTGTGAATGCCACCATTCCTGCATGCTTGCTCAATATAAGCATGACAAGTTGGCATAGCAGACCTGTGACTCTGTGAAAATGGCCTTTCACCACCCCCTCAGGTGTCTACACACTTCTATCTTGGCCTTTGTTCAAAAACAGCCTGTCACAAAATCGCCACAATACCATGAAAGAAATTATGCTGAATGCCTCAGTCATTCCAATCGTATACTATTATTGATGGTTAAACTGTGGCAAACGCCTCTCAATAGTCTGCATGATAAACCATCACTAGTCTGGTAATCTCACCAGTTAAGCGAAGAGCTTTGAAGTGAAAAAAGTGTTTATGTTTTTTACAATAAACACTTCAAACATGAACTTCATCCTCAGAAAATAACCCTAAACAAATATTTTTTTGTTGATTAACCTGATTCGCAACACATCTATGACATCAGAGGCTGGTTCTACTTTCTGGGCGTGTATTTCCATGGAAGCTGCAATGTGCCTGTTTAAAGGAACAGCGCAGAATAAGGAAGTAGGCCTACCACTTTTTTCATCAGAAATCCAACCTCAATGTTTGCATGTGGCTTGTACTGTTAACACTATTTAGCCTATCAAACATCAGATGCAATGAAACTGTCTGACTATTTGACTATTTTGGGAAGCCATTAGAAGAGAAGTCACTTTCAGAGGCTGGAGACTAGTTTGACGACCTTGATGTTTAATCAAGATGTTATTGCTCAGTATTTCAACTGAAGTACACATCCTTATTTTTTTTACATCCCAGATGATGAACAACATGCTTCAGACAGATGAGGCAAAGACAAGACATGTTATATTTCTTCAACAATTAACTGTTGCAGTTTCCCCACACACACATGTTTATTTACAGAAGCTGTACATCCAAAATGTGGAACATTTCTGGACTTGAGGCTACAGCATTTTCATGGCAGAATGGTATTCAAACTGTTTGTATAATATAGAAAAAAACATATATATGAGCTCAAGTCCCCAAAATAAATTGTAAAGTGCAAAAGTGTCTACCGTAGAATCACACACAATGATAGGAGCTGTCATTGTCTATTTGCATGGCTTGGTCTGAACAGAAAGCAGTAAGAAAGGGATTTCCAGGTATCGGACATTGTCCTCCCTGTGAGTTGGACAAGACATTTAGAGGTATGTTCCTCATGGAGCTTTGAGGGATCTCAGTCTCCAAACACTTGTTCAGCAGTTTGTCTGAAACCCACTGATCTGGGCTATTTTGTCCCAGGCTCTGTAAAGTCTGATAATCGACGTCACTTGGGGGGAGGCAGCATCCAGGGTCAGGCAGGCTTTGGTAACATGGATTCACATTGTAAATCAGTGGCTCGCTACTGTCCACATCCTGGAAACCCTTAAGTGGCAGTGGCACATCCATGAAGGCATCAGTTCCTCTCTCATTGTCCTTACCGACCGCCTCACTGAAGCTCTGATATCCAGCAACGACACTGATAACATTGTGAGGTTCGGACACATTGCTGTCATTAGAGCCATAGATCAGACTGGTGTCCTCTGCTGACGTGGTAGTCTCTGAATCATCACTGGTGCCATCACACGGGTGATATGAAAACTCGGTTTGCAAGAGGGGTGCACAGTTAGTGGACAAGTTAAGGTCTTGTTGACCAGTACCAAGAAACAGCTGTGGATGGGCATTTTTCAACACTTCAGCCTCACCAGAATGGTAGGAGGAGTTACAAAAGAGCAGAGGCTGCATAGGAAATGAGGATGTCTTGCTTGTTGTTAACTCTTGAATGGAGTTGAGGGGCACTGAGGGGGAGTAGGTAATATTGTTGTAACAAGACGACCCACAAGAGCCTCCAGACTCACTCATAAAAGGAAGAGGATTGTAGTCAGATGAACACACACCAATGTCTCTATTTGGCTCAGTGCAATTCATTTGTGTACCATCATCTGTCATAGGAGGGGCTAAGAGCAATGACTGAGGATTCCCTTCCAAAGGAACAAGGCTGGGAAAGACTTTGCTCAGGGCCTCTTGAAGATGGCTAATGATCTGCACATTACTAGGCTCTGGGCTCATGGGACATGTGTGGGCATAACCCAAGGAAGATGATGAGTCAAGCTCTGAGCCACTACCTCTTCCACTGCTCCCATCTACTATTGAGGGGTTTGTCCTGTAGGGAAAAGACAAGCGGGCAACTTTCAGTGAATTCAAACTTATTTTCATTGCAAGGACTTGACTGCCCACGCAAATAGGACTGAACCTGAAGACACCTTTTCATTTTGCTATGTTTATAGTGCAGCTATACGCTCACCATGTTTTTCCTTCAGTGTCCATTTTTGAAGAATCAACATAGATGGAGGATAAACGTATTTTGGGAGGAGACAATACCTGTGGTGGAGAATAAACATAACTAAATGCAAATTCACAAATGGAAGGACTTACAGTATGAAAGAAATGAAGGCTTACAGTTTATTTAAACATATACTATTTAAGCAATACTTCTTAATAAATAATTAAATGGCCAAGGCTTAATAAATAAATAAATAAATAAACGGCCAATATACCACGGCTAAGGGCTGTTCTTCTGCACAACGCAACGCGGAGTGCCTGGACAAAGCCCTTAGCTGTGGTATATTGGCCATATAGCACAAACCACTGAGGTGCTTTATTGCTATTCTAAACTAGTTACGAATGTTGGAGATAGAGATTGGAGATAGAGCCTCACCTTAGGCACTCCTGGAACCATATACAAAAGGTCTGGGTTTGAACATTTAGGAATAGTATCCCACCACTTGGTTTTGAGTCTGCAGAGGGGGGGAAATAGAATGATTTGAAAGCCTATAGGGCCAATATGAAGCTGTATGATAACAAATGTTTGTGGAAACAGACATACTGTCACCTACAGACATGTCAGGACAACTTACCTAACACTGCACCAAAACAAAGCACTTGTGATGATGATAACAGCAATGCAACTGAAAACAATGACAATCTGGAGTACTTTCCGAGATGATGCAGCTGTGGAGCAGAGAAGAATATACAATGAGCTACAAGGTGAAAGTGAAATTAAGGTTTGAAAACCCATGGATGATAAATCTCATTTAGTCACTTACGGTTGGTGAATTCCAATTCTTCACTCCAGTCACTGAAATGGCCGCTCATGTCAGTATAGGTTCTGACCTTCAGAGCATAAATGGTGTTTGGCTCCAAGTCTCTGCCAAGTAATTCATGGGAAGTTGTTGAGTCATTTTTGGACACCTGTCGGAACAAAGGAAAGGGCTAGAGGGAATGTTGTCATTGTGATGTGACAGCGAACAGGGGGAATGCTGTATATCACCCTCCTTTACCTCATCTGTTTCTCCTTTCTTTCTGTAGCTCAATTCGGCAATCAAGTCCTTAGAAAGCGGTGCATCATCAGGGTAGTTTGTCTTCCATTTGACCTGGAAATTCCCATTTTCTGTTGGTTTCACCTTTTGGATGGTGGGGGTTTTGGGTTTTACTGTATTGGGCAATGACAGGCATGGTTTGACATATCAATCAATTAAAGAATGGTTTAATTTCATGCAATATTCTTTATAACAGTAATTCATTTTCAAATAGCAATCTGCATATGTAGATGCAACTCACTGCTGCATTTGATACAGAGGATTTTGGAATTTAGACGCTTCCCAGAATTCCAAAGTGTTGCATTAAACTCCTCCCCAATAATAAGGACCATTGGATCAATAGAGCATCCACATTTGAAAACATCATTGGACCTCTCCTTTTCCTTGAAAGTACAATCATTCTGGCCTCTGGGAAATAAGTTGAATAATAATGCAGTTTCGAAATTAAATAGGACTTCTTGGTGAGATTAACATCGACAATAGAAAAACATAAACAATCATAAACTTACATATTTTGTGAGCTCAATAATTCCAATGTCATGTTGTATTCAGCACACTTAGACTTGTCAGTTGTAAAATGACAAACCATACTTTTGTCATAATCGTTGAAGCATTGAAGATTTCCGTCACTCACTGCTACAAGTAATTAACAAACAAAAATCTTGTCAAATGTTAATCATGATCAGGCAAAAATACTGAGGTTAAATCTACTTACATGTTTATAGGCTATATACAAAAGACTGCTTACCATCATCAGCTATCAAAGTCCCAAAGTTTGTGAATATAATAATCAATAGAAACATTGTTGCTGAATACTTTAGAGTAAACCACACAGTATAATTAAATCTGAAATCAGAAAGAGAAAATGTTTCAGGTTAGTGGTTAAATTCCTGCATATTAAAATAGACTACACGTAGGCTAAATGTGAAGAAGTAAGTGACAATTAATTCAGTAATACGGTTTTTGTGGGTCCGCAGTTGTTGCTTTTGTTAATAGACCTAACTTTCCCACTAGATTCCCTTGATTACATAGAGATATAGCAAATCGAAAGTCACTCACCCACACAATGATATATTATACTTTTGAGGAAGTACTCAATCCTTTAAAATAACAAACAAAAAACAATGAATCTATTATACAGTATATAGTCTTCATACGATCTACAGTGGTAACAATCATTTGTCACTTTACACAAATAGAAAGAGCTGCTGTTTTGACAACTACGAATTGCTTACTGGAAATTACAAATCCAATAGGACACACCTTTCATGGGAAGTTCGCCCCCCTTCCTTGTATGACCATGTCGCAGGCACGTACGCTTTATTTTTGTTTTATGGTTGATTACCAACTTCGAATTCCATCAATGACATCTTAATAATATTGCAATCTTTTTGCAACTTGGTCTATTGCCGGGAAGTCCGGTTTCAGATTAAGACAAGGTACACCGAGCCATATAGTTTCCAATCTAAACCATAGCTACTGTACTGTTTGCCTTTTTGCTTGAGATGCTTTTGGTCTACCAGTCCGCTTGGGGGCGGTAGCACCTTGGCTTCAAGATGGTTTTCCAGAAACACCGTAAACGTAACTACAAGGGAAGAGGAAGACCCGTGCATGTCTCACGTACAACCCGCGTAAAAAAAGCTAGCTAGCTAACTTTTGACAGACGTAAAAGGAACCATCATTAACAAAACAGAGCAACGACTGACTTGCCTGGTGAGTGCGGATGCTGTTGTTTGAAGTTTAATATATGTCTTGTATTATATATATATATATTGTTTTTGCTCTATTTTGTCCGGAACATTTGCTGACATGTTGTTACTGTTGGTTGCCTAACAATAACTAACTAGCCAAATCAAAGTTTATTGATCGCGTTGCCTTACACAGTAGCAGATGTTATCGTGGATGCAGCGAAATTACTAGCGCCTAACCGTCAAGCAAAAATGTCAAACCACTAACTTTACACAAATAATAAAAAACAAGAAATCACAAATTTCAGAACATCTCCAGACAGTTGGCTAACAACTAATGATCAAAATCAAATGTATTTGTCACATACACATGGTTAGCAGAGGTTAATGCGAGTGTAGCGAAATGCTTGTCCTTCTAGTTCAGACCACAATAAGGATTAGCCACAATAGTGGATTTTGCGGTTGGCTTTCAAAATAAAAGTATCAATCCTTATTGTGGCTAGCTTCACAACACACAACCCGGTCCGGTCGAGCCTCACTAGCCAGATGAAGCTAGCTGGCTGCTTATAACGTTAGCTATGGGCAACAGTGTTAAGTAGCTGGCTTGCTATTTATTTTCATGAACTGAAGTTCAATTTCAATAGGCGAACAACAAGTGGTAACCTAGCTATTACTTACAAGGATTCCCAAATCATTGCTAAGAATAATGAAAATGACTGCAGTTTCTACTGGTCATTGTTTTCAGGCTGGTTGTATTGGTGCTAGCTAGGTACCAAGGTAAAGCTAGCTACCCCAGAAGTTTCGGGGACCCAAACGACATTCCATAGTCTGTATATTGTGTAACTTCGGGAGGGCAATATTTGAAAAACAGCGCACTTGGTAGTGTGTACCGGTGCTCGACCAGTCGGCAAACGTCAGAGAGCGGTTGATTGTCAAGGGCAATGAATTCCATTATCTTGGATTTAATGGATTTCGCCTTTTGAGTCGTCTCGCTGAAATGTTTTTACTCTTTCAAATGACTGCTTGATCCACACAGCAGACATTGTGGGCTAGGTTAGGAATGCTGTGTTGCACGTGTAGCGCAAAATTTTAAATGGCGTTATTATGTCATGTACCTACGTTATATAGGTATGCACGGTAGCTTTGACATTGTTTTTTAACATCGGCGTTGAACAAGACATCGGGCCGATACCTAATGTTGGCATTTTTAGCTAATATTGGTCGATTCCGATATGTTCACCGATATATCGCACATGCCTACTAACAACCCCAATATAACCACGTTTATATGCACACAGTATTCCGGATAGTAGCTCATATCCCAGTATTATTCTGGATAAGCTCTTTACATGCACCTTTGATATCCTGCTCAAGAGTATCCCTGTAACCATGAATATTCCTCCTTTAAATTCATAAGGATTAAATGGAATCGTAACTGATATGGACACTGACTGTATGCCTACAACCTCTCACATGTACTATAGCTTAATATAATATAACTCAGGCAGAATTATGAATTTCTTAAGATGGAAAAACACATTTTTATTTTGTCTAGGGAACAGGAGTGGACAAATTATTTATTTCTTGAAGCATCTCTTGAGAAAATAGCAATGCATGTGTAATTTGATTTCTTTGACATTGTTATGCAAGCAGACAGTATTTCAATGTGTCAGCTAAATGGAATTATTATGGTGGATCGAACTGCGCAGGTAGTGTGCTTTTTGAAGTGATTTGTTTGACAATCAGATGAAAACGTCACAAAACTATGGGGTCAATTTAACGCCATATGTATTCAATTCAAAATGAAATAAATAATGAACATGAAAAATAAAGTAGAGAATGTAAACATATTTTCGAGGATGGGTGAAATAATGTTGAAATCAAAAACCAAACAATTGAAAGCAAAATGTATAGAATTCTAAACAAAAATAAGATGTCAAACGCAAAACCCCCAAACTTGTAAGCAAATAATTTTAACGCGAGAGCAAAACTCTATGACAAATGAAATTTTTTTAAATTTGAAAACGAATGCAAAAATCTTTCTGTTAAAATTTTCCAGCAACCAATCCTATTGGATACATTTTGCCTACACTCTTGCCTGCATGTACTACCTTTTTGTTAAGCTACTCGTTCGTACCTTTGCTTTCAATGTCTGTTTCTTTGCTTTCACTGCCAGTCTTTTCAATTGCGAGTTTTGGCATTATTTTTCCATGAAGGGCGGGGTTTAGAGGGAGGCATAGACAATGAGTCTCCATTGGTCCGCTAGTTTTGGAGTGACGGTTCATCTTAACCCAATCAATGATTTGATGTGTCACTGGCTCTACAATTCTACACATTTTGCTTTCAATTGTTTGGTTTTTGATTTCAACATCCATTATTTCACCCGTCCTCATATGTTTACATTCTTTTCATGTTCACAATTTATTTCATTTTGAATTCAATACATATGGCGTGAAATTGACCCCATACACAACACCCATGATATGCAAAACTGAGCTGCAAAAAACAACAGTAAACGGGATAAGATGTTTACATGCCACAGTATCCCATCTAAAATCAGCTTATCCCAAGCATCTTATCCAGGGTTTGTCATAGATATAGGTGCGCATGTTATTGTGGTCTTCGTAATCAATATGCAATCTATGCATTCAGTGCCTTCAGAAAGTATTCAGACCCCTTGACATTTTCCACATTTTGTTACTTTACAGCCTTATTCTAAAATGGATTAAATAAATACAAATCCTCAGCAATCTACATACAATACTTCATAATGACCGATCAAAAACAGGTTTTTAGAAATTTGAGCAAATGTATTAAAAATAAAAAACAAATAGTCAGACCCTTTGCTATGAGATGTGAAATTGAGCTTAGGTGCATCCTGTTTCCTTTGATCATCCTTGAGATGTTTCTGAGCAATCGGGGGAGAAGAGCCTTGGTCAGGGAGGTGACCAAGAAACCGATGGCCACTCTGAGAGAGCGCTAGAGTTCCTCTGTGGAGATGGGAGAACCTTCCAGAAGGACAACCATCTCTGCAGCACTTCACCAATCAGGTCAGATGGAAGCCAATCCTCAGTAAAAGGCACACCACAGCCTGCTTGGAGTTTGCCAAAAGGCACCTAAAGACACTCAGACCATGAGAAACAAGATTCCCTGGGCTGATGAAACCAAGATTGAACTCTTTGGCCTGAATGCCAAGCGTCACACATGTTGTATTCGGCGCATGTGACAAATACAATTTGATTTGATGCTGTAACCGCTGCCAAAGTTGTTTCAACAAAGTACTGAGAAAAGGGTCTGAATACTTATGTAAATGTGATTTCAGTTTTATTTTAAAAAATAAATTAGCAAACATTTCTAAACCTGTTTTTGCTTTGTCATTATGGGGTATTGTGTGTAGATTGGGGGGGGACTATTTAATCTATTTTGTAATAAGGCTGTAACCTAACAAAGTGGAAAAAATTCAAGGGGTCTGAATACTTTCTGAAGGCACTGTATATAAACCCCAAATATATTTCTAAATAATGATATGTAACGTACAGCATTAGATATATTACACTGAGCTACAGTGCCTTGCGAAAGTATTCGGCCCCCTTGAACTTTGCGACCTTTTGCCACATTTCAGGCATCAAACATAAAGATATAAAACTGTATTTTTTTGTGAAGAATCAACAACAAGTGGGACACAATCATGAAGTGGAACGACATTTATTGGATATTTCAAACTTTTTTAACAAATCAAAAACTGAAAAATTGGGCGTGCAAAATTATTCATTTTTTATTTAATGTAAGATGGCAACCTAGACACGTCACAGTGGCTATAAAGCTGAAGCATCCATTTAGAATGTTTTCTCACCACCACATATGGTAGTGAGGAAGTCCAAACACAGGTAGTGGGGTAGAGGATGGAACAAGGTGAAACTGTTCCGACATTCTGCAAATGTTCTCATCGATGATACATCTGATCTCAATACATTTTTCTGTTCCCAAAACAAAAATCTGTTTACGAACACAGTGCATCAAGTTTTATAGAGTTGGCGCTTTGCCAAAGTAAAAGATAAGTGTGTTTTTAGGAGTGCAAGGTCGAATTGAGTTTGTGCACAAAGACACTTCCCAGAGGATGCATTCCCTAACATAAATATGCAAATACATGCTACAACAAGCCAATAGGATCTCACTAGCTTGTACTTGGCTTTGCCCACCTCCTTGCTTGTTCTGCCCACTATTCTTGATTTCCTCCCACTGTAAACGACACAGATGAAGTATTTTGTTTTAGTTACACATATTTGATAGCAGCCTACATAAGAAATAACTAATATTGATAACCATCTGGATGTCACCTTGATACATACATGGTCTACTACTCAATAGGAAGGGCATGAACGGCAACAACACCGGGACACTGTGCCCTTCGCGCCTGCTTAACAAGCACTACTGTCCGGCAACGGCATGGGAAGTAGCTACCTAGTAGCCAATATCAGGGTGATAGTCACAGTAAGCACACACATACAACCCATGAAGCAACAGTACACCCATCATCAATATTTAAAAATTAAAAATAAACTGTCTTCAGTTTAACTGAATGTAAAATTATTTGTTTAAAACAGTGAAATCCGACTCACGACTCATCCTCTGGCTTCAAAACAAAAGTCCAAACTCTCACGGTACTGTAGCTCAAATGTACAGTAGTGGCGTAAGAAACAAAAAATAAATAAACAACATTGCTCAATTAAAACCGTCTGACAACAGAGTTTCTAAACCATACTCTTCTGTCTTTGGTGTAACCTATAGCAGTGCTTTCCACACACCCACTCCTTTCCTTTCGACACACCCACTCTCCCATACTCCGGTCACCATATTGCATTCCAGATACCTCCTTCTCGCAACGTTTGATGTGTGTGTGTGTGTGTGTGAGATCTATATACACAACTGATTGTACAAAACATTAGGAACACCTGCTCTTTCCATTACATAGACTGGCCAGGTGAATCCAGGTGGAAGCTATGATCCCTTGTTAAAGGTGTTCCTAATATTTTGTAAAGCCAGTGTGAGTACGTTGCGTTGTCTATTACTACCGGAGAGCTACACACAAACCCTGAGCGAGCTAGCTAACATAACTATATTGAACAAACATATAAATGCAACAATTTCAAAGATTTGACTGAATTACACTTCATAAAAGGAAATCAGTCAATTGAAATATATTCATTAGGCCCTAATCTAATGGCGTGGATCAGAAAACCGGTCAGTATCTGGTGTGACCATTTGCCTCATGCAGTGTGACACATCATCTTCGCATAAAGTTAATCAGGCTGTTGATTGTGGCCTGTGGAATGTTGTCCCACTCTTCAATGGCTGTGCGAAGTTGTTGGATCTTGGCGGGAACTGGAACACGCTGTTGTAGATGTCGATCCTGAGCATCCCAAACATGCTCAACAGGTGACATGTCTGGTGAGTATGCAGGCCATGGATGAACTGGGACATTTCCAGCTTCCAGGAACTGTGTACAAATTCTTGCGACATGGGGCTGTGCGTTATCATGATGAAACATGAGGCAATGGATGAATGGCATGATAATGGGCCTCAGGATCTCATCACTGTATCTCTGTGCATTAAAATTCCCATTGATAAAAATGCAATTGTGTTTGTTGTCAGTAGCTTATGCCTGAGCATACCATAACCCACAATGGAGCACTCTGTTCATAACGATGACAGCTCGCCCACACAATGCCGTACACGTGGTCTGCAGTTGTAAGGCCGGTTGGCCGTAATGCCAAATTCTCTAAAACGATGTTGGAAGTGGCTTATGGTACACAAATTAACATTTACATTCTCTGGCAAAGCTCAGGTGGCCATTCCGGCAGTCAGGATCCCAATTGCACGCTCCCTCAGAACTTGAGACATCTGTGGCATTGTGTTGTGACAAAAAACATATTTTAGAACGGTATATTATTGTCCCCAGCACAAGGTGCACCTGTGTAATGACCATGCTGTTTAATTCGCTTCTTGATGTCACACTTGTCAGTTGGATTGTCTTGGCAAAGGAGAAATGCTCAAGTTTCGGCACAACATTTGAGAGAAATAAGCTTTGTGCTTATGGAACATTTCTGGGATATTTTATTTCAACTCATGAAACATGGGACCAACACTTTGCATGTTGCGTTTATATTTTTGTTCAGTGTAGCTAACCACTTTCATCTGTGAGCTAACGTCAGCCTGTAATGCAAAGAGGCAAATTGGCTTGTCGATGTGTGTGCCCAAGCACTAGCAATTATTGGTCAACCACATTGTGTGGGGTCCAATGGAATCTCACACCCTCAAATACTGCTTATCCAAAATCGTTGTTGAATGTTTTCTAGGGCTTTCCTTGCACCATGTCTCGACCACTGGGAGAAAGCCATAAAAGGTTCCTGCAAACCATGATGGTCAATGGGATCATTGATGGTGCCAAGGCAAGGGCTCTCCACCGGCATTGCTGTGAGACACACGGTGGTAAGAACAGCATAGCTGCGTACTATTTTGCCCCGGGTCCTCTACTGTTTATTTTGTGTCAGCATGGTAAACCCTTAAACTCAAAGGTCCAGTTTTCTAGACACAATAGAGATTCTCTATTGTAAGTGCCTTTAAGTCCAGGAATAGGCTTAATCTAGGTCTGAGAAACTGGACAAAAATGTTTTTGTTGAGGGCCACTCACATGTACCCCTTTTTATACAGCACACTATGCTCATGATAAACTCGATGAATTCATCGAGGTTATCAATGCCCAGCTGCAGCCCATGTTCATGCAGATCAGAAAAGGGATGTCTGAGGAGGATGGTCTTCAGTACCATGCTTTGGTCAGTGACACTAATCAAATTCATTCACAAAGCTCTTTTACTACTACCATCATGAACTGCTCTTATTTGTACTGTTGACATCTTCTCCCGTCCAGGTGAACATGGCTGAAACTGATGTGACCAGGATGTCAACTGATTATGCAGACAACGAGTTGGAATTATTTCGAAAAACAGTGAGTGCTGTTTTTAGTAAATTGTAAATGACTGACAATAAGACTTAAAGAATGAAATAACATTTGAATATCTCTGTAATAACTGGCATGTTCTTATTTTTGTATCTGTTTTTTAGATGGACCTAATTGTGGACTCTGACAATGGAACCGCCTCTTCCACGGACATTCTTAACTGTGCCGACAGCCTCCAGACAAAGAAGCTAAAGAAAAGAGAAACGGAACATGTACTGAACAGGCTTGTTCAGGATAAGTGGCTGAATGAGGTACTGTCTCTGAAGACACATTCTATGCATGCAGTTATTGCTTCTTGAGCCACTGATTGACTTGCAATCTGTGTTTGTCTTTTCTTCAGAAAAATGGAGACTACTCTCTCTCCACTCGATGTATAATGGAGATGGAGCAATATATTCGGATGTTGTATCAAGACCAGGTCAAGGTCTGCCATATCTGTCACAATGTGGCCTTGCAGGTAAAGTGATACAACTTCAATTTAAATTGCAGTAAATAAGTTGCATCTAATGTATTCCTCCAGCTAGCTAAATTGGAGCCCATGTCAAATCCAAATTGGTGTAACATCTGCTTTTTGTCAGATTCCCAAACTCACTTTTCTCAGTCCTCTGCTCTCTGTTCAAACTTGCTAGAAGGTAGAATGTTTAATGTTGCATGTTTAATGTTTTGTTGGATATGCTTCTCATGAATGGTGTAGTTGCTACTCAAAATATGTTGCCTGAATTTAAATGGGATTGACACCACTGATATAGCCTGGCTTTCTAGACAATGCATTTGGTTTCATGCTTCATTTTTGTAATAATCTGGTCTTTTTACCTCTCAGTGCCAGATGTGTGAAAATCCTACATGTGGCATCAAAATCCACACCCCTTGTGTCGCCAGATACTTCAAAGGAAGGACTGATCCACGATGCCCTGCCTGTGAGGACTTCTGGCCACATGAGATCCCAGGTAATAATGTTGCGCTGATCAAAGAATTGCAACACAAGTGGTACCATGATAGTCTATATAATGGTCTGTGTATACATATCACTTTCATCTGTTTCGACTCAGACGAATAAAAAACATATTTACCTATCTTATCTAGTCATTCATATCATTTTCCCTTCTCTATAGATGTGTATAGACCTCCGTCCTCTCAGAGCGAGACTCAGTCAGCAGCCAAAGAGAACACGGCCCCCACCCCCACCCCTCGGTCTACAGCTCAGACCCGGAGGACCAGGAGGTCATAACCTCACGGATGTATGTATAGCTGTCAGAACTTTCAGTACAATGTTTTGCCTTCCTTCAAATGTAAAGAGAACTCAATTTCAGTTTGAATGTTGGTTAAAACATTTTTATTATATATTAAATGTTAGATGTTCTCCTGAAAGAATCTAACTTTCATTGAATTGTCAATGGTCTCCCGTGAGCTCCACTCTTAACTTGATTATCTCGATTTTTATTATGTTACTTTCTAGGGGAGCAATTCTGGGAAGTGTGGCAACTACTTCAATCATTCTTTCAGGCAGTTTAAATGGAAAGCTGTGTGTACATAATTTGTGCCTGTGGTTCATTAGGATGTTAAATTAAAATAGTACTGCCTTATTTGAATAAATTATGGACATTACCTCATCTTTGAGTATCTGCAGGAATAATTTGGGAACAATTAAATATGCTAATTTGAAAAAGCATACCCTATCAAATTAAATGGGTAACAACTCCATATTTTATATGCAGTAGGAAATGAGCATACACTAACTGCTCCTTCTTTTAATTTAGTAATGAGTAGAAGCAAGCGCCAATCATGCAGGTAGCTTGGCATTCAATGTGTGCCATAATCACATTCAAGTGTTGATAGATTGAACACAACTGGCTTTCCTTTGTCATGGATATGAGGTGGGACACTTAATTATGTAAAATAGCCATAGTGATAGGCTATTTTCCTCTACTCAAGTTAATTGAGTTCAGCAAATTTCCCATACTTCTTCAATATGAATCGCTGTTGTAAGTTGTGAACTATGTAAATTGAGACTTGTTTCCAACCTTATTCCTTTTTGAATTACCATTGTCACTTAACCATGAATTTGTTTATAGAATAAGGTGTTTTTAAAGCCATTTGGTAGATGAGGCTGAGAGGGCTGAAGCAATGAAAGGACAGACATGTTAATGATTGTTTAAGAAGAAAATAACATTCAGACCTAAGTCACAACATACGTGAGCACAGGACTTGCATTTTACAAGACCACTGCAATAACCAAAATTCTGACTAAAAACAACCTGAATCTGGATCCCTCATCGTGGGTCAAATCAAATCAATCAAATCAAATTTTTATTTGTTACATACACATGGTTAGCAGATGTTAATGCGAGTGTAGCGAAATGCTTGTGCTTCTAGTTCCGACAATGCAGTAATAACCAACAAGTAATCTAACTAACAATTTCAAAACTACTGTCTTATACACAGTGTAAGGGGATAAAGAATATGTACATAAGGATATATGAATGAGTGATGGTACAGGGCAGCATAGGCAAGATACAGTAGATGGTATCGAGTACAGTATATATATAAAGTGGCTAGTGATACATGTATTACATAAGGATGCAGTCGATGATATAGAGTACAGTATATACGTATGCATATGAGATGAATAATGTAGGGTAAGTAACATTATATAAGGTAGCATTGTTTAAAGTGGCTAGTGATATATTTACACCATTTCCCATCAATTCCCATTATTAAAGTGGCTGGAGTTGAGTCAGTGTCAATGTCAGTGTGTTTGCAGCAGCCACTCAATGTTAGTGGTGGCTGTTTAACAGTCTGATGGCCTTGAGATAGAAGCTGTTTTTCAGTCTCTCGGTCCCAGCTTTGATGCACCTGTACTGACCTCGCCTTCTGGATGATAGCGGGGTGAACAGGCAGTGGCTCGGGTGGTTGATGTCCTTGATGATCTTTATGGCCTTCCTGTAACATCGGGTGGTGTAGGTGTCCTGGAGGGCAGGTAGTTTGCCCCCGGTGATGCGTTGTGCAGACCTCACTACCCTCTGGAGAGCCTTACGGTTGAGGGCGGAGCAGTTGCCGTACCAGGCGGTGAAACAGCCCGCCAGGATGCTCTCGATTGTGCATCTGTAGAAGTTTGTGAGTGCTTTTGGTGACAAGCCGAATTTCTTCAGCCTCCTGAGGTTGAAGAGGCGCTGCTGCGCCTTCTTCACAATGCTGTCTGTGTGAGTGGACCAATTCAGTTTGTCTGTGATGTGTATGCCGAGGAACTTAAAACTTGCTACCCTCTCCACTACTGTTCCATCGATGTGGATAGGGGGGTGTTCCCTCTGCTGTTTCCTGAAGTCCACAATCATCTCCTTAGTTTTGTTGACGTTGAGTGTGAGGTTATTTTCCTGACACCACACTCCGAGGGCCCTCACCTCCTCCCTGTAGGCCGTCTCGTCGTTGTTGGTAATCAAGCCTTCCACTGTTGTGTCGTCTGCAAACTTGATGATTGAGTTGGAGGCGTGCGTGGCCACGCAGTCGTGGGTGAACAGGGAGTACAGGAGAGGGCTCAGAACGCACCCTTGTGGGGCCCCAGTGTTGAGGATCAGCGGGGAGGAGATGTTGCCTACCCTCACCACCTGGGGGCGGCCCGTCAGGAAGTCCAGTACCCAGTTGCACAGGGCGGGGTCGAGACCCAGGGTCTCGAGCTTGATGACGAGCTTGGAGGGTACTATGGTGTTGAATGCCGAGCTGTAGTCGATGAACAGCATTCTCACATAGGTATTCCTCTTGTCCAGATGGGTTAGGGCAGTGTGCAGTGTGGTTGAGATTGCATCGTCTGTGGACCTATTTGGGCGGTAAGCAAATTGGAGTGGGTCTAGGGTGTCAGGTAGGGTGGAGGTGATATGGTCCTTGACTAGTCTCTCAAAGCACTTCATGATGACGGAAGTGAGTGCTACGGGGCGGTAGTCGTTTAGCTCAGTTACCTTAGCTTTCTTGGGAACAGGAACAATGGTGGCCCTCTTGAAGCATGTGGGAACAGCAGACTGGTATAGGGATTGATTGAATATGTCCGTAAACACACCGGCCAGCTGGTCTGCGCATGCTCTGAGGGCGCGGCTGGGGATGCCGTCTGGGCCTGCAGCCTTGCGAGGGTTAACACGTTTAAATGTCTTACTCACCTCGGCTGCAGTGAAGGAGAGACCGCATGTTTTCGTTGCAGGCCGTGTCAGTGGCACTGTATTGTCCTCAAAGCGGGCAAAAAAGTTATTTAGTCTGCATGGGAGCAAGACATCCTGGTCCGTGACTGGGCTGGATTTCTTCTTGTAGTCCGTGATTGACTGTAGACCCTGCCACATGCCTCTTGTGTCTGAGCCGTTGAATTGAGATTCTACTTTGTCTCTGTACTGACGCTTAGCTTGTTTGATAGCCTTGCGGAGGGAATAGCTGCACTGTTTGTATTCGGTCATGTTACCAGACACCTTGCCCTGATTAAAAGCAGTGGTTCGCGCTTTCAGTTTCACGCGAATGCTGCCATCAATCCACGGTTTCTGGTTAGGGAATGTTTTAATCGTTGCTATGGGAACGACATCTTCAACGCACGTTCTAATGAACTCGCACACCGAATCAGCGTATTCGTCAATATTGTTATCTGACGCAATACGAAACATATCCCAGTCCACGTGATGGAAGCAGTCTTGGAGTGTGGAGTCAGCTTGGTCGGACCAGCGTTGGACAGACCTCAGCGTGGGAGCCTCTTGTTTTAGTTTCTGTCTGTAGGCAGGGATCAACAAAATGGAGTCGTGGTCAGCTTTTCCGAAAGGGGGGCGGGGCAGGGCCTTATATGCGTCGCGGAAGTTAGAGTAACAATGATCCAAGGTTTTACCACCCCTGGTTGCGCAATCGATATGCTGATAAAATTTAGGGAGTCTTGTTTTCAGATTAGCCTTGTTAAAATCCCCAGCTACAATGAATGCAGCCTCCAGATAAATGGTTTCCAGTTTGCAAAGAGTTAAATAAAGTTTGTTCAGAGCCATCGATGTGTCTGCTTGGGGGGGGGGATATATACAGCTGTGATTATAATCGAAGAGAATTCTCTTGGTGGATAATGCGGTCTACATTTGATTGTGAGGAATTCTAAATCAGGTGAACAGAAGGATTTGAGTTCCTGTATGTTTCTTTCATCACACCATGTCTCGTTAGTCATGAGGCATACGCCCCCGCCACTCTTCTTACCAGAAAGATGTTTGTTTCTGTCGGCGCGATGCGTGGAGAAACCCGTTGGCTGCACCGCCTCGGATAGCGTCTCTCCAGTGAGCCATGTTTCCGTGAAGCAAAGAACGTTACAGTCTCTGATGTCCCTCTGGAATGCTACCCTTGCTCGGATTTCATCAACCTTGTTGTCAAGAGACTGGACATTGGCAAGAAGAATGCTAGGGAGTGGTGCACGGTGTGCCCGTCTCCGGAGTCTGACCAGAAGACCGCCGCGTTTCCCTCTTTTTCGGATTCGTTTTTTTGGGTCGCTGCATGGAGTCCATTCCGTTGTCCTGTTTGTAAGGCAGAACACAGGATCCGCGTCGCGAAAAACATATTCTTGGTCGTACTGATGGTGAGTTGACGCTGATCTTATATTCAGTAGTTCTTCTCGACTGTATGTAATGAAACCTAAGATGACCTGGGGTACTAATGTAAGAAATAACACGTAAAAAAACAAAACTGCAGAGTTTCCTAGGGAAGCGAGGCGGCCATCTCTGTCGGCGACGGGTCATGACCACCAGAAGCTCACAGAAAAGCTGAGCTCCAAAGAACGCACGTAATGCCAGTGCTTGACTGGGATGAATAAGACCTCCCCAGGCTGCAACACACACTCTAGGTAGGGAGCCTTCACAAACTCTGGGAATCGCACCACGTCTGGACTCTCCACCTGCATTAAAGAAAGCTTTGTGTTTAAACACTTGACTCATTTCTCCTATTCAAAGTATGCAGCACTTAAAGTTTAGGTAGATAATTTATATGCTAGATTGTTTAAGATCATAGACCTGGTGCATGAAGAGATTTAAAATGGAATTTTAACCTGACTAGTGTTGTGTAGGAGCTGCAATTGGTGAGGGTAGAGTTTCTCGGTGTCCTCAGGGGAATACAGTCAAATGTACTTTCTCCCAACCACCTGTTACAAAATATGGGACCATGCAGTCACCAAATTGTGATTGCCAAAATACAGGATCACACATCTCTGGCAGGGTCCAAATTGCTTTGAGTCTGATCCTACTTGCTGGATGTGTTAGGCTCACCTGAGCCAGGTTGTGTTGAGGATCTTGATGAAGGGGGGACACTGTACCTCCTGGCCCAAACCAAGCGTTGATTGTGATGTCATCTTCATCTCCCTCACCAAGACAATAGTAGTCAGGGATACGGATGTCATCTTTAAGCTCGGGGACCTTGGAGAAGAGTACATTGAACAAAAGTGTTTTTGTAACTGAAAAACTTGTATGCTTTAAATGTCATTTGTACAATACAAAAATGGAGGCAAGCATTATAGAAGCCTGTATCCTACATTTCCAGTAAAATATACATTTGTTGTATTTTAGTCTTATAGTGAACAAAAATAACCGCAACAATTTCACTAAGTTACAGATCATATAAGGAAGGAAATCGGTCAATTGAAAAATTCATTAGGCCCTAATCTATGGATTTCACATGACTGGCAAGGGCGCATCCATGGGTGGGGAGCAAGGCCCAGCTAACCAGTTTTTCCCACTAAAGGGCTTTATTCCAGACAAACACTTCAGTTTCATCAGCTGTCCTGGTGGCCGGTATCACAAAGTCTAAAACAACGTTGGAGGCGGCTAATGGTACAGAAACTAACATTAAATTATCTGGCAACAGCTCTGGTGGACATACCTGCATTCAGCATGCCAATTGCATGTTTCCTCAAAACATCGGTGGCATTGTACTGTGTGACAAACCTGCACATTTTAGAGTGACCCTTTGTCCCCAGCACAAGGTGCACCTGTGTAATGATTATGCTGTTTAATAAGCTTATTGATATGCCACATCTGTCAAGTGGATGGATTATATTGGCAAAGTATAACTAATAACTTAGAGGGATGTAAACCAATTGCTGCACAACATTCGAGAGAAATATGTTCTTTGTGCATGTGAAACATTTCTGGGATCTTTTATTTCAGCTCATGAAACCATTGCTTTACATGTTGTGTTTATATTTTTGTTCAGTATATATCAACACTGACATCCTCACCCAAATGTGTTATGTAAAAAAACAGGACAGGGCAATGACCAACCTGATCAAATAGCTGGTGCTGAGCAAGATTTCCCAAACTTGATGCGTCCTAATGTGAGAGAGAGCGGGAATAGGCATTGAGTGAAGAGCATCTATCCTTGGCTAATTCTTGGGGTAATATTTTTCATGAGGAAGTACTTACTTTCACAACAATATAGCGATCGATTAATTAATTGACCGTAAGGAGCGTCTGTGACTATTCCTCATCAGTATATCTTGAGCCCACTTCAACAGGTACAGTCCGACAACCAGCAACAGTTTGCAGGTATTCTATGCTTTGCAAAGGGAAAAAACAAAATCAACAGAGGTGTCTAGGGGACTATGAGAAGGTAAGGGCAAGGGACTAGAGAAGGACACAAAATAAAGAAAAAGGTACCTCCAAGGGTGATTTTTGAAGGCTGGCCAGTGATCTATGATACCCTCTAATATGACTGGCTTTTGGGGATCCAAGTAATCTTTCTTGAAACTCTCCAATGATGGACAGTGTACCCTTGGTACTGCCAGAGCCTGCTTGACCACAGGCACTGACACAGTACACCTTCATTTTCTGTTGAGGAGAAAATAGAATTTAACATAGCATAAACTAAAACAGTTTGACTTGAAGAACAAGCTATATGCAAAGCAAAATAAAATAGCCTAGTAGCCTTTAAGAAAATTATGAGAAAGAACAAAAGGGATATGACACAGGCTCACATTGACTGGTTAGAAAGCAACAGGCCACAACATACACAGTATAAGATATGAAATCCACCTTGGCACTAACTCCTTCACTGGGATTATACTCATTGGAGTGCCTCTTCCCGATATCATTTTGCAGGATCCTTACAAAGGTTTGTAAAATTTTGTCCATGATGGCTGCCCCCATGAGCAGGCCCAAGTCACATGTCCGTATGGCCTCCTGCACTGTAGCTGATGAGGCATCATCACGGCATAGGGCAGCTACTTTGAACAGGCAGCCATTTGAATACAAACACCTCCACTCCTTGTCCACATCACGCCATGTTCCTGTGTTGAGCTTCTCCCAGGAAAAGCCCAAGATGATCTGAGCGTTTTGCCTCCATCGACCGCTCCCGGTGTACAGCTGCTGCCTGCAACGTTTCAGCACATCCACCACACTGGGCTCAACTTTTTCACTGAAGTCAAGTGGAAATTCTGCCTCCGTCACAGGCAAAGCAGCAGAGATAGCTGACCACAGTTCTGCCATAGACTAGTGCTATGGAAATAGAGACAATTGTTAGGCCCAATCAAAATGGTACAGTGCACAATCCATCTGGTCTGAAAACCACTAATGTTATAACCATACACTTAACTAGCTGGGGGCTGCCTACCTGCAAAACCTTTGCCACCTGTTAACTCTAATGAATACACAAGACTTCTATTAAAACCACCATTTTCCATATCATTCCTCACGTGTGACATGTCAG
The DNA here is from genome assembly GCF_045791955.1 of Oncorhynchus clarkii lewisi. Lineage (NCBI taxonomy): Eukaryota > Metazoa > Chordata > Actinopteri > Salmoniformes > Salmonidae > Oncorhynchus > Oncorhynchus clarkii. The sequence continues at coordinate 73,143,505 of NC_092158.1, forward strand.
TGAATTAAATTTTAAGAGACAGAGGTTTTCAGGGAGCGAGTGCGGTAAGAGCAAGAAACAAAGACCCCTATCCCCAAATATTGTTAGAGTGGATCAGATATCTAATGAAATACTGTATGGCTCTTCCACAAGCAAACGTATAATCCCTGGGCACATGTTCTCTTTAATACCCCGACAATAAGATAACATGTGGACAAATAAATGGTAAACACATAATGCCCAAAACACTTGTAGTTACCGTTATCGACATATGTAGACGCTGGTGTTGCAATAAAATACCTCCGTGTAGAAAACGAATACATTATTTATGTTCCTTGTCGACGTGATGATAGGGTTCGATCATGCAAACAGTAATATCACATAATTTTGCACGAAGCACATTTTTCGTTAAAAAAACGAAATACATATATCCTGCCAGCTCCCCTTGCTCCAGTCTGAAGAGTGGACAGTTTGATCTAGCCTCCAGCTGTGCTGACGTCTAGCTCCAGTAGCGGCTAGTGACATAGTAGCCCTGCAGCCGCCAAATGGCGCTGTTATTCTTTATATATTTTGTAATTTGCTATTGGCTAACCTAATTTAGCAGGTTTAGAAAATATCTAAAAAGACGCCTGAGCGTCTTCGTTCGTTTTTACGGGGAAACTAAATTTAGGTTGAAAATACTGTAATTTGCCCCAGATTCTCCATCACGATAGAACAATGTTTAGTTATAATTATAAACTGCGTGGTTCGAGCCCTGAATGCTGAGTGGCTGACAACTGTGGTATATCAGACCGTATACCACGGGTATGAAATAACATTTATTTGTTACTGCTCTAATTACGTAGGTAACCAGTTTATAATAGCGATAAGGCACCTCTGGGTTTTGACTGTGCGGGTTGAATAAAGAGAAAACAATGCATTAAAAAGTCCATAAATGTATCATTCTTGTGCAATTCATGCCTAGGGCTTTCATTTTTTTCTCCTTTATTTTTTTATCTGGCATTAGTACTTAAGCTCAAGTTTTAGGGCGTAACTGTTGGCAATCGCCAAATGCACAGTAATTGCCAAATGCTTTTGGGAACTTGGGCACAAATAGTTAACGTCCATCCAATGATGCAAAAAGGAAAATGTCGGAGTTTAATTCAATAAGAGAAATGCTACAAAATGGAGAGTTGAAAATAAAGAGACGGGCGTGCCAGAACAATGTTATATGTGATGACTGTAAGGCACTATACAAATTCAACAGTCACAAGCAACCTTGTCTCAGATTATTTCGTATCATTCTGTACCTAAATCTGACATTCTCGAATTAGTATGACATGTTACATTTCTTATTGTATGTATTCATTTGTGGATGTCATCCATTTCATTTGATATGTTTATCCTATTAAGAATTACAATTTGTATTATATGTTACAAATTTGAAAAGCAGCTAAAAAGCAGTAAGTAGTTGCAAAGTTGCTAAAATTGTCAGTGATGAGATTGGAACACGCACACTTTGAGTTTCTAGATGTTCACATTAGGGGAAGTGTTAGCTAACAGTAGTTGCAAAGTAGCTAAAAAGTAGTAAGTAGTTGCAAAGTTGCTAAAGTTGTCTGTGATGAGATTGGAACTTGAAACCATTGGGTTGCTAGATGTTCGCGTTGATAAGTTTCGAACTCAATGCCTTTGGCAAGGGTTTATTTAGTCTTCTAGGGCAACAAGTAATGACAGACGAGAAGCTGCATTTAATTAGAGACAAGTTTATTAACAAATAGCCTACCAAAATGTTGTGGGCTGCGGTTGTGAGGCCAACTGGATGTACCGCCAAATTTTCTAAAACAACGTATCTAATTTGAAGTTGGAGGCATTTTATGGTGGAGAAATTAACACTAAATTCTCTGGCAACAGCTCCGGGGGACATTCCTGCAGTAAGCATGCCAATTGCATGCTCCCTCAAAACTTCAGACATTTGTGACATTGTGTTGTGTGACAAAACTACACGTATTAGAATAGCATTTTACTGTCTCCAGCACAAAGTGCACCTGTGAAATGATCATGCCGTTTAATCAGCTTCTTGATATGCCACACCTGTCAGGTGGATGGATTATCTTGGCAAATGAGAATTGCTCACTACCAGGGATGTAAACACATTGGTGCACAAAAGCTTTTTGTACATATGGACAATTTCTGGGATCTTTTATTTCAGCTCATGTAACATGCCACCATTACTTTACATATTGCATTTATATGTTTGTTCAGTATACATTACTTAATAAAAATACAGTACCAGTCAAAAGTTTGGACACATTCAAGGGGTTCTCATTTAAGGGGTTTTCTTAATTTTTTACTATTTTCTACATCGAAGAATAATAGTGAAGACATCAAAACTATGAAATAACACATATCTAGTAACTGATAGTGTTAAACAAATCAAAATATATATTTTATTTGAGATTCTTCAAAGTAGCCACTCTTGCCTTGATGACAGCTTTGCACACTCTTGGCATTCTCCCAACCAGCTACTAAATTGCTTAAACGCAGAAACATTAGATTTTTACGCCCAGCGGAGAGTGGCCATAGGCAAATGCCAAAAGACGCAAGGAATAATAGCACCGTCTGGCAGCAGCAGGACTAGTGACAGGTCAGAAGGCATTTTGATTCTTTATCTTGTCACCCCATCCAACAGCATCAGCATCTCTGACTATTTAATGAGTATTAAAACTGAATATTTAGGCAATTTCATTGATGACTATATGATGTACAGTTGAAGTCGGAAGTTTACATACACTTAGGTTGGAGTCATTAAAACTAGTTTTTCAAACACTCTAAACATTTCTTGTTAACAAACTATAGTTTTGGCAAGTCGGTTAGGGCATCTACTTTGTGCATGACACAAGTAATTATTTCAACAATTGTTGACAGACAGATAATTTAACTTAAAATTCACTGTATCACAATTCCAGTGGGTCAGAAGTTTGAATAGACTAAGTTGACTGTGCCTTTATACAGCTTGGAAAATTCCAGAAAATGATATCATGGCTTTAGAAGCTTCTGATAGGCTAATTGACATCATTTGAGTCAATTGGAGGTGTACCTGTGTATGTATTTCAAGGCCTACCTACAAATGCAGTGCCTTTTTCCTTGACATCATGGGAAAATCAAAATAAATCAGCCAAGACCTCAGAAGAGAAATTGTAGACATCCAAAGGTCTGGTTCATCATTGGGAGCAATTTCCAAAGGCCTGAAGGTACCACTTTCATCTGTACAAACAATAGTAAGTATAAACACCATGGGACTACGCAGCCGTCATACCGCTCAGGAAGGAGACGCGTTCTGTCTCCTAGAGATGAACGTACTTTGGTGTGAAAAGTGCAAATCAATCCCAGAACAACAGCAAAGGACCTTTTGAAGATGCTGGAGGAAACGGGTACAAAAGTATCTATATCCACAGTAAAATGAGTCCTTTATCGACATAACCTGAAAGGCAACTCAGCAAGGAAGAATCCACTGCTCCAAAACCGCCATAAATAAGCCAGACTCCGGTTTGCATCTGCACATGGGGACAAAGATTGTGTTTTTTGGAGAAATGTCCTCTGGCCTGATGAAACAAAAATATAACTGTTTGGCCATGATGACCATCATTATGCTTGGAGGAAAAAGGAGGATGCTTGCAAGCAGAAGAACACCATCCCAACCATGAAACACGGGGTGGCAGCATCATGTTGTGGGTGTGCTTTGCTGCAGGAGGGACTGGTGCACTTCACAAAATAGATGGCATCATGAGGTAGGAAAGTTACGTGGATGTATTGAAGCAACATCTCAAGACATCAGGAAATTAAAGCTTGGTTTCAATTGGGTCTTCCAAATGGACAATGACCCCCTGCACACTTCCAAAGTTGTGGCAAAATGGCTTAAGGACAACAAAGTCAAGGTATTGGATTGGCCATCACAAAGCCCTGACCTCAATACCTTAGAAAATTTGTGGGCAGAACTGAAAAAGCGTGTGTGAGCAAGGAGGCCTACAAACCTGACTCAGTTACACCAGCTCTGTCAGGAGGAATGTGCCAAAAGCGTATTGTGGGAAGCTTGTGGAAGGCTACCGGATACATTTGATCCAAGGCAATGCTACCAAATACTAATTTAATGTATGTAAACTTCTGACCCACTGGGAATGCGATGAAATAAGTAAAATCTGAAATTAATCATTCTCTCTTCTATTATTCTGACATTTCACATTCTTAAAATAAAGTGGTGATCCTAACTGACCTAAGACAGGGATTTTTACTAGGATTCAATGTCAGGAATTGTGAAAAACTGTGTTGCATTACGCACTGAATGTAGTTAAGGAGTCAAACGCAGGAGAGCAGAGATGTCAGTAGAGTATATTTTAATAAGGGCAAGTCCAAAAAAACGGTACAGTACAATACCCCAAAACAATGCCCAAGACAATAGGAACTAACAGTACTCCCATAAGGTGCAAAAACACAACGCACCTTACTATAAAAACCACACGCGAAATTGTTAAGGGAATTTTTTATCTATAATGACTAATTATGTATACATTTCAATCAGGATGTACTAATCAGAATACTATTATGTTACTGTATATGTATGAATTTTCTTTCTTGATCCCAGTACTGAATATAATGTGTGTGAATGTGGTCAAGAGTTAGAACAATGACTGTCTGTTCCTTGGTACAAATGAATCAGACTGGCTAGAATGAAAATAATCCCGCACAAACCTAAGCGAGGAAACAGGGGTAAATATATACACAGAAATGAAAGCAAATGAAAACCAGGTGTGACTGAACCAAAGACAAAACAAACGGAAAAGGAAACATGGATGGTGATTGTTAGTAGGCCGGCGACCCCGACCGCTGAGCACCGCCAGAACAGGGAGAGGAACCACCTGCGGTGGAAGTCTTGACAAACTGAGTTTAAACGTATTTGGCTAAGGTGAATGTAAACTTCTGAATTCAACTGTAGGTTGAAATCATATTCTTATTCTGAAGCAAAAGATACCTGACAATGACCTGTGGAGAAGGAGATGAAAGACTGTGGAATGTCATGGAAAACCATCCCCATAAAAGGCAGATAAACTCTTGTGGAAGCCTTATATTCTACATAGGAACGAAAATGATTACGTTTTTAAAAAGTAAGTAGGGTCGTTCAACAAAAAGTGTGTCTTTTGTGTCCCTTTGATATTTTAAGTAGAAATCGTGGACCAATACGTACTTTTAAAAGCATGTTATATTACATTTTTTTATATGAATAAAGGCTTGCTAAAGTGCCAAAATGCAGCATTCTGACACGTCCCTCCTTCAGCCCATTACCTCTAGGAAGGTTTTAACTCACTTAATCACAAACTTTCTCAAAATTTCACCATCATTGTAAAGCCCTAGTTATTTGGTTGCTTTTTTGACAAAGTCATTTCTGAAGACGAGGAGCATCCATGCATGGGATTTCATTTGGGATTTTAAATTGAATTATTTTAACATTATTTTACATGCCATTTAATTCCATGCAATAGTAATATAATTGTACATTAATAATCCTTAATTTCAAGTGTCATAGTTTGCAAATAAATGCATGGATGACAGTGAAAAATGGAAGGTTTTCCCTTTACAAAAACTGAACTTCATGAAAGAAATGTCCTGTTGGTGACATCTTTCCACAATACACCCACACTGTGTAAACCCAGTCAACCCGTGGCTTTCTTACCCAGTCACATCTGCTCACGACCTCCCAGAGCTCTAGCCTCACAAGATCAATCTATCAATGTCGCATTGATTTTATTTGGACTGTTGCAGCCAGGCTTGATTTGAATGAATAACCTGCACAAACTGTAGCATGCTCAGTGGACTGAAGCAAATTGAAAATAGTTTAACACCGTAAACACTTTTGTTAGATAATTGATTATACCTTGTCTGGTTTTACCAGACTGTTTAGGAAATGAAGAGCCCAACATTGCATGGGTGACTGATTTAGGGGAAACGCCAGTCGTGGCATTGCCCAAGTTCACAGGAGGCTTCTGAAGGGAAGACTGCACATAATAATGGCTGGAATGGAGCGAATGAAATGGCATCAAACACATGGAAACCATGTATTTGATACCATTACACCTCTTCCGCTCCAGCCATTACCACAACCCTGTCCTCCCCAATGAAGGTGCCACCAACCTCCTGTGTCCAGGTTATATGACCTGCTACTAAAATAGAACCATTGTCAGTGTTTATTTAATACATGCTTTACTTTACTGTACCCGGAAATTACTATACAATTTCCAAAAGTGAAATCAATAGAACTTTGTGTGGTTCATGTCTTCATTGTTTGTGATGGCTAATGATCTGCAGATTAGATAAATGTTGATGTCATACTCTATTCACAAGGGAAGTGTGAGACAAATACACAATATTGTTTTGATCTAATGATGTGCATAAATGCTTCAAGTACAAAGTACATGATAAGACAACACAGAAAAATATGATGCAGATTAGATCAATTCCCCTCTACCCCACTGCTATTATTTTCCAATTAACATCAGAGACTGGAGTCAACAGACCCATGCTTAAAGATGTCCTCCAGTGAATTGTGAACTTTTTCTGTTGAAAAGCGATATAGTATACAGTAAAGTACATACACTAAAGGGTACAAACAATGAGAAAAACAATGTTTTTTTTAGACACAACTGCAACCTTCAGGGAGTAGGGCATTCAAAGAGTTGGTTTGATGGTCAGATGTGATGTCGTCGGCCTCACCCCTTCTTTAAGGACCGGTAGGGAAGCAAGAGAGAACAAAAGAGCCCCCCCCCCCCCTCCGCGCTGTGTTATGTCATACTTGGACAACCTTTTGTTAAGTAAATCAGGTTTTAAATGAGGTGAAAATTAAAATGGAGGACGACTTTAAGCACAGTGTATTTCCTCAGAATATGCTATTTCATCAAACTCCCTCGATCAATGACCATAAAGTCTATTTTAAGTGGTATGGAGTAGCACAAAATTCAACAAATATTGACAACACAATAGGGAGGATAGCCTCAGCTTGGCTCATCCATTTACAGCCTTCAATAAACTAGAACATTTGTTTAGTCCTTAATTTAGTGGTAATTCCTCCCATGGCGATTAGTCTGAGTATTAGATGGAAATGGGCCAGCTGCCTGAGACTGGCGATGGGAATGCAGTTAGATGATCTGTGAAGGATTGTGTGTGTGTGTGAGGAGGCCAGGAGGATAGTTTCATAGCTCTATTGAATAGACATGCTAAATGATAGGGGGGTCTCATTATGGTGGAAAGGGCACCAGATGACAAGAAAATCAAACAATCTAATATTAGTAGAGTAAAAGCTCTAATGTAGTGATGTAGAAAAGATTATATTGTAGAAAAGAAGTGTGTTAGAGAGCCTCCCCCTCCCCCTGTATCCTCAAGCTGAACTTCAACACACCTGCTGAGACGACCTTGATCTATATATGTGCCAATGTCCTGTTGTTTCAAAAGCTCAGCAATTGAGTCAATCATAATGATAAACATGTTAACAATATTGAAAGGACAAGACACTCCATCAATAATTTTGGACACACAGACAAACAGAACATACAGCTCTATCCCGGCAACTCTATGGGGCCTGTAGCTGTAAGCTCTATCCTGGCAACTCTATGGGGCCTGTAGCTGTGAGCTCTATCCTGGCAACTCTATGGGGCCTGTAGCTGTAGGCTACAGCAGCACCCACCCGTAGCATGCGCTCCAGCAGGTATATCTCACTTGTCACCACCCAAGCCAATTTCTTCTTTGGCCGCCTTTACTTCCAGTTCTCTGCTGCCAATGACTGGAACGAACTGCAAAAATCACTGAAGCTGGAGACTCATATCTCCCTCACCAGCTTTAAGCACCAGCTGTCAGAGCAGCTCACAGATCACTGCACCTGTACATAGCCCATCTGTAATATAGCCCATCCAACTACCTCATCCCCATACTGTATTTATTTATTTATCTTGCTCCTTTGCAACACAGTATCTCTACTTGCACATTCATCTTCTGCACATCAATCACTCCAGTGTTTAATTGGTATATTGTAATTACTTTGCCACCATGGCCTATTTATTCCATGTGTAACTCTGTGTTGTTGTATGTGTCAAACTGCTTTGCATTATTCTTGTCCAGGTCGCAGTTGTAAATGAGAACTTGTTGTCAACTAGCCTACCTGGTTAAATAAAGGTGAAATAAATAAAATAAATAAATAAAATGTAGCACTAACTGAAGTTAATTTAGTGCTTTATCCAGGCAGCCGGAAAGTAGAGCATTGCAGTAGTCTAACCTAGAAGTAACAAAAGCATGGATTAATTTTCAGAAAATCAGAAAGTTTCTGATTTTTGCAATGTTACGTAGATGGAAAAAAGCTGTCCTTGAAACAGTCTTGATATGTTCGTCAAAAGAGAGATCAGGGTCCAAAGTAACGCCGAGGTCCTTCACAGTTTTATTTGAGACGACTGTACAACCATTAAGATTAATTGTCAGATTCAACAGAAGATCTCTGGATCAGCGGGGTGGAGATGTTGGAGATGTTGTTTCCTACAGTCACCACCTGGGGGCGGCCCATCATAAAGTCCAGGATCCAGTTGCACAGGGTGAGGTCGAAACACAGGGTCTCGAGCTTAATGACGAGTTTGGAGGGTACTATGGTGTTAAATGCTGAGCTGTAAATAAATACATAAATAAAAAACACTATGGGGCCTGTAGTTGTAAGCCCTATCCTGGAAACTCTATGGGGCCTGTAGCTGTAGGCTCTATCCTGGAAACTCTATGGGGCCTGTAGCTGTAGGCTCTATCCGGTTAACTCTATGGGGCCTGTAGCTGTAGGCAGAATCCTTGTGGAGATACAGAACACTTTCATCCTGTGTGTTAAAAGTCTTTCTCCATGGCACTGTGTGTCTTTGAAAGAGAAAGCTTGTGCTTCAGGGTGTGTGTTGCACAGCGTGATTTCATCCACAGAATCATCTCATTGGTTTGACATGCTGGATGAAAGTCTCACCCATGGGAATTGATGGTGGAGTCATTAGTACGTGAAATGCTGAACAATTTGTTTTCACTTCCCTCTATCACTCTTTCATTACAATTGCTTGCTAAACAGGCTGAAGATAAATACAACAATACCTATTTGGATGCAATAGCAATGCATATTTTTGCATCCATTTTCTTCAGACATGATTTCTTTCATGCTCTGATTATTATAATATATATAAAATAATTCATGGTAGAGAACAACACAAGATATTATACCAAATGGGGGATCATCCCAGCAGGTGCTCCAACATTAAATATACACAATATATACAAAAGTCTGTGCACCCCTTCAAATTAGTGAATGTGGCTCTTTCAGCCACACCCGTTACTGACAGGTTTATAATATCGAGCACACAGCCATGCAATCTCCATAGACAAACATTGACAGTAGAATGGCCTTACTGAAGAGCTCATTAACTTTCAATGTGGCACCGTCATAGGATGCCACCTTTCCAACAAGTCAGTTCATCAAATTTCTGCTCTGCTCTGCTCTGCTAGGTGTTATTGTGAAGTTGCAAGGTCTAAGAGCAACAACGGCTCAGCCTCAAAGTGGTAGGCTACACAAGTTCACAGAACAGGACCACCGAGTGCTGAGGCGCGCAGCGAGTAAAAATCATCTGTCCTCGGTTTCAACACTCACTACCGAGTTCCAAACTGTCTCTGGAAGCAACGTCAGCACAGTAACTGTTTGTCAGGAGCTTCATGAAATGGGTTTCCATGGACGAGCAGTCGCACACAAGCCTAAGATCACCATGCGCAATGCCAAGCGTCGGCTGGAGTGGTGTTTAGCTCGCAGCCATTGGACTCTGGAGCAGTGGAAATGGGTTCTCTGGAGTGATGAATCACGCCTCACCATCTAGCAGTCTGACGAATGAATCTGAGTTTGGCGGATGTCAGGAGAACACTAGTTGCCCGAATGCATAGTGCCAACTATAAAGTTTTGTGGAGGAGGAATAATGGTCTGGGGCTGTTTTTCATGGTTCGGGCTAGGCCCCTTAGTTCCAGTGAAGGTAAATTTTAACGCTACAGCATGCAATAACATTCTAGGCGATTCTGTGCAGTTTGGGGAAGGTGCCTTCCTGTTTCAGCATGACAATGCCCCTGTGCACAAAACGATATCCATACAGAGATCGGTGTGGAAGAACTTGACTGGCCTGCACAGCGCCCTGACCTCAACCGAACACCTTTGGGATGAATTGGAATGCCAAATGTGAGCCAGGCCTAATCGCCCAACATCGGTGCCCGACCTCACTAATGCTAGTGGAAAGCCTTCCATGAAGAGTGGAGGCTGTTATAGCAGCAAAGGGGTGACCAACTCCATATCAATACCCTGATTTTAGAATGAGATGTTCGACAAGCAGGCGTCCACATACATTTGTTCATGTAGTGTACAGTAGCTGTGTCAGATTGATATTTGGTTTGTATCTTTGTATGTGTTCGGCTAATGAAAAAAGCTACAAAATAATTATAGGCATGTCTCTTTGTTCTGATCTGAGGATATTTGAGTTCTCAGATCCCATTATAATATGGTTTTGGGGAAACCTGAACAAACACAAGAGGAAATCTACTGTCACAGACCTCAAAATAATCTATAGACACAGCGCTATTGTTACCTGTCAGACACCCCATGAAATTCAAATAATCTCAGAGCAAACCGTGGAGCTGTTCCCTTATGTAAAGCAGATGGAAAACAAGGCAGCCAGTTCTTCTAAGAATCACAAGGGACTGTAAAATGTTTCACGCATTTCTATTCACTAGCTCGCTATGTAAACAGCCTGAATTCTGGGAGCTCACTCCATTGTTCACCTACTGGAGTGGAAGCAAGATTTTAGTACCCCATAAATGCTTTCTGCTCTCTGCGTTTCCCCACCCTCCAGGTTTTGTGGGGGCGTTTCAATGCACCACAGGTTTGTTTGGAAATGATTCCATAAAATAGTGACTTCTTCTGAGTTATAGGCTACATTTTATTCTCAACAAATCAAGGATAGCATATTTCCCAAACCCTATTCCACATTTCCCACCTTTTATTTGCAAAGATGTGAAAGTCTGATCTCAGATATTAGCTGCTATCAGCTGCTGGGTAGCCAACATGATATCATAGGAAAATGTCCTACTGGCACATTTGAAAAAAAAGTGAATATGTCACAGTAGGTGACGTTTTTCTCAGTACATTGCAGTCAATGGGAAAAGATGAGTGTCACAGGGTTGACCCTTTTCTTTTTTATCTCGTCTCTCTCTCTCTCTCTCTCTCTACCGCCTCTTTATCACCCTCCCTCCCTCCTTCTCCCCTTTTATCTCCCTCCCTCCCTCCCTCCCTCCCTCCCTCCCTCCCTCCCTCCCTCCCTCCCTCCCTCCCTCCCTCCCCTTTTATCTCGTTCTTCCCTGTCCATTCTCTCTCCCTCCTTATTTCCCTCCCTCCCGCTCTTCTCTTTTTCCTCCTCTCTCCCACCTCTGTCTGTCTGTTGACTCTCTTCCCTTCCTCCTCTCTCTTTCTCCCCTCTTCACCCTCTCCCTCTGTCTGCCCCCCCCCCCCCCTTACGACACCCCTCCTCTCGCTCTCACCCCCCCATTCTCTCTCCCTCCTTCTTTCCCTCCCTCCACTTACAACCTCTCTCTCTCCTTCCCTTCCTCTCCCTTCTCTCACTCTCCCTTTTCTTTCTCCCCTCCCCCTCCATTTTCTGTCCCTCCTTCTTTCCCTGCCTCCCCCCTTCTCTTCTCATCTCTCTCTCTCCCTCTCCCTCCTCTCTCCTACAGACAGACAGGCAGACACAGGCAGACACAGACAGACAGGCAGGCAGTGAGGCAAGCAGACAGGAAGACAGACAGGCAGGCAGACACAGACAGTTTCAACATTTCAAGTAAATCAAAAATAAAATGTGACAAATATCCTCTTTAGAATTCATTCAATAATTCATAACAAGGCTCTTAGCTTCTATAACTGCTTTAAAAAAAAAAGCTTTTGGGTCGATTTACTTCAAATTTTATATGCCGGATCATGACAGTCCCCCGGTCACAAATATGTAAAATGTTGGAAGATTAAACCTTTTTTACTCTCCGAAATCACCCCTATAACCCCCAATTAAGTAACTTCCTGTAAACAGACAGACATAAAGGCAGACACAGACCGGCAGGCAATTAGACAGGCAGTTTCAAGTTTCAAGTCAATACATTTTTGGGGGACCAACATCCTCTTCAAAATTCATTCAAGAATTCATAACAAGGTTCTTAGTTTCTGTGAAGGAGGGATGGAGGTGAAGGAGGGTGAGGGAGGGAGGGAGGGAGGGAGAGAGGGAGAAAAAGAGAGAGGAGGGTGTCACCTCTGATGCATTTCTTTATGCGTCCATATTGTGATACTAGTCTTTCCCCATTGAATGCATTGTATTAAATTAGTCATCAACACTGTGACAATCATCTTTTCTTATTGACATAAGCGTCAACACTGACACTCCTCTTTTCCCATTGACTGCAATTTGTTGACATACGATTCAATTGGTTGACACTCATCTTTTCCCATTGAACTCAATGTATTGAGATAAACGTCAACCCTCTGACACTCGTTTTTTCCCCAATTGACTGCAATTTATTGAGAAAAACGTCAGCTACGGTGACATTTGACTTTTGCAAAAAAAAGTGCCATGACATTTTCAGGCTGATAATGGGCTGGGGTAGCACGGTCAAAGTCCCTGTGTGAGTCCCTGCATCATTGGAACATGATGAGGAAACATACATTTGGCCTCAGTTGGGCATGCAGTGAGAGTGTGTGTGTGTATTCTTGCATGAGGTGCTGTGGGAGAGACATGGCTCACACTGTGATGTAGATGCCATGTTTGTTTATCTCTGGGTCTGTCCGAGGTAGGGGTGTCCCTGCAGGAGAGAGCGATGTATTATTCAGATGTGTCTCACTCTGTGGGGGTGAGGGGTGTGTACTGTATGTGTGGGAAGGGGGGTGGGGGGCCAGAGGCCCAGCAACGCTATTTCTCCCTGGGCTGTCAATGCTGACATCACCTGCTGGCCGTTTTGCCACGTCCTTTTCGGCAGGGGTCTCTGACCTTCTCCTGGTTCATGCAGTAGAGAGAGGGCTGAGAGATCTCAATGTGTCTGTTATGCCCAGGGACTCGTTAGCTGGTGTCACTCAACAACATACACTGCTTATCTATTCTGGATCAACACATTTTGATAAACAACCTCCGAGCTCTAATGCAATATTTGTTTGAACACTGACCAATAGCACTGACACTGACGGTAAATGAAAGTTGCAATGCGTTTCAGGGTGTCCTTTTCTTGTGGTGATTTTCCTTTGAATCTATTGGTGCGATTGACTATTAGCTCTCTTGGACTAACTTGGGTTGGACAGAATATTTCTCAAACATTTAGTGGCAGTTAGGACACTCCGAAGTAGTGTAAAACCATAATTTATAGTTTCCTCTAGTGTCTCTCTACCAGCTGTGGAAAGCAACTTGGGGTAGAAAAAGACCCCCCAGAAAACCCCAACTGTAATTACATTTACATAATCTTGTCATAGATTATTATCATCATAATCCTCAAGATTACAGTCAACCAAGTGACCTTGCTACTAGCACTATAGCACTCCATTTCAAATCCCATACATTGACTTTGTAATGAACTGTCCCTTTAGCGTGTTAGCTGCCACCATAGAGCCGGAAAGTATTACGGACAATTGCTGGACTCACTGTGGGTTAATCCCTGCAACACTAGGCTTGTCTCTCCATTGCAGCAGCAGCATTAGCAGCATAAGCGCTGCTGGTGACATTATGAGGGATGCCAGGACCCCAGCCAGCCAGGGCATCAGGGCAGCGTGGAGCGTGACTGTCAACAGAACATTCCCAGAGGCCTGCAACACTAAACCACCAAGGCCCCATCGCAGGGATGAAATCACCCCTCCCCCCCATTACACTGCTGGCTCTCTGAAAAAAATAAGGGAATGAATAAACCCTGCGGTGGTGTTGCCGTGGATCAGAATCCAATTAAACACTGTTTAGCTCTAAACAAGCTGCCAGTCTTAGCCTGTTGACTCATGAAATGAATGTATTGTTTTGCTAAAAAGAAACAGAAAACACAGTGTTACCTCAGGCAGCAGCCAATCAAACTGACATGGGAGCATACCTGGATGATGTAAATGTCAAATTGTACGTTGCCGATTGGGTTGTCAAAGAGACAACACAATATAGCGTTGATAAGTCTGTTCCTGGCAAAATTGAAAACTGTGGGCTAGTTTGAAGTTTATATTTCTTTAGGCTCAGTGCAAATGCAGTACAAAAATGTATTGGCTCAGGGAAGCAACTCCCCAGGGGGCTGTGTTCTACTCCCTAGCTGCCATGTCAATATAACTACTGACCACTGCAGTATCTCTAAGCATCACAAAGACAATTTATGCATGCATCAAGCCGTTTGAGGTTAAGGGTTCCTCCTACGCTTCATGGATACTCTTAATGGACATTTGTAAAAGACTTGAAGATGTAACAAATTAGTGGTATAAAGTTAAATGTCCTGTGAAATCCTGAGAAGGCCTAAAACAAGCAGGTATTTCAGCCTCAGGGCGCTTTCCGAACACGAGGAAATTATCTTGGGTACAGCCAGCCCTTATCTCAAAGTGACCACAGGACCGCATCAAAAGCTTGTTCATTTACAGATGCTGCCACTTCTCAGCTGCGGTGACAGAAATGACTGAACCGTCCCTGGGGTCATTGAGAAGACACCCTTCCGCCAGTTTGGCATGCCTCTACACTGTAGAGCAGAGCTGTAGTGCTGTTGCTCAGCTCAATCCAAGCAGGTGCTCAGTTCCCGTGGCCTAATGTGAGACGCCACAGTGCAGGCAGTCCGTCTAAACCACTTTGGATCAACTTAATGCAACCAGGTGTGGCCCCACAGTAGGGGCTCAGGTGACACCTGCTACTTCCCTTTAATTAGACCTAAAACAGCTGTTTTAGAGGGCAATCGTCCCATGTCTCTCTATAGCCTGAATCAGTGGTTTGAATGATCAAATACAGGTGGCATCTGTATGTCGCTGATGGTGTTAGAGAAGCAAAAAGCCAATGAGCCATTGACACGAAAGCCAATGGGGCGGTATTGCAGGTTAGTCCGTGTCAATAGGATTATTCAGTGTATTCAATATTTTTGCCAAAGAGATATGTATTTCTCTTTCTAACAAGGACGTATAGAGAGATAGAACATGATGTTTTTGTGGCTGCTTGTCTTACTGGATATGATGAATGGTTTTAGACAGCTGTATGTGTGGGGGAAAAGTGGGCATGGCCCTCCTGGCAATTGGCTAGCGAGGCCTGAAGGGAGGGAAATGGAAGGAGTGGCAGGATTCACCTACTCATTCTAACAGCAGGACATATCCACAAGGGACAGTTAGTGTTGAGTGGTAGGGAAAGTTTAAGCTGGCTTTGATGTTACTCATATAATAGGCATAGTATATATGAAGAGTGGGCTCCATCTAGCATTCTGATTTTCTTTAGTTTATCAGAGCGAGAAAAAAGAGAATGTGACATACTGTATGTGTGCAAACGAAAACATTTTATAATGTGGAATGTGTTTAGTTCTGTTTTTGTAAATACAAAGTGGTTCAATAGTGCACTCTTAAGCCATCGTTCCTCCGGAAAGAGACAACCAAAACCCAAAAATCGAAACAAAAGGAAAATGAAATCGAGACCTAGATCCAGCCGACAGTAAACATTCTAATAAAGTTGATGACATTGATGAGATGGTCTCTCTCTCATCATATATCAGAATAATGGACTGTGGATAGCAGTTACAATTAGATATTCTTTATTACATCTTAATTAATAAAGTAATGATTCGATTATGGAACGTGCACTCAACCAGGGATACAAATTGACTCCCGTTCGTGGAGACACTTTCATTGAAATGAGGAGCCTCTTGTTTTATAGACCTCAGAATGGTAGAGACCTCCTGTGTGAGGATTATGTTGACACGATTATGTTGACACATGTTCAGATTCCCTCCCTACCGTTGTGTTGGTGTGTTGGGATGATAAGGCATTTGTATAGTTGATCATCTGGATATAGAATACCTCCTATACAAGATGGAATAAGGCACACTGTGCATTAAATCTTGAGTGTTATTCTGTCAGTTTGTTTCAAAGGAACCTCAAGGTTTTGTCTCAAAATTCTCAGTACCAGCATTTTTTTTAAACAAATTCATTCAACTAGTTTCCCACCGTTTCCAAATGGTATTTCACACCACATGAGTCTTATTTTCCAGTAGAGGGCAGTAGTGTGGCAGCAAACTGCTAGTCATCCCATGTGTGTCTACTGTACTATTACTGCTAAGCACATTAGTAAGGAAAAACCAAAGAAAGTTTTTAAAATCATGTTTAGATCGCATTTTTGTGTTTATTGACTATGTCACATGCTATATGGAGAAACATGTTCTTTATATAAGTTCCCAGCACATTGTTGTGACCATATTTGGCATCAAAAGGATACTGATCTTGGTTCCATGAAGGACTCTGAGCAGCTGGAAACAGCTGTTTTGAAAGCAACACAAAATGAATGTTCACATTGATGAGAGGATTTATTCCATTTTGAATACGAGGTCGGAAGCTAATTGTCCTGGGGTCCATTCAGAATTGAACTGATTGTTTGAGATGATAAGATATCAGCACAGACAAATAGAAGCTCCCTTTAAAATTCTGAGAGCTTATTTTGACTGCAGTACATTCTTCTCAAGATGACTACCGCAACAGAAACCCAAAGTAGTCTGCAAGTGTTGCTTTTATCTACATAGAATGATCCTAGTGTGTATTGAAAAACACACTTCCTTGTGTTCACCTGAGAATAAGAATGGCTTTGGGCAGCTTGTGAACAAACAAAACCTTCAGAATGTGTGGGAGGAAGTGTGACCTTGAGACTTGGGCCTAGTCTCAAACTAGGTCAGCAGTCACCTTTGCTTGTGAAGAGGAGTCTATTCTTCGCTCCAGTACCAGTACAATCTAATGCCCTGGGTGGATGCATCCGCACAGTCCTCTCTGCACTCGTGGGAGGGTAAACGTTCACACTTGTTTTCTGTGGGAGCAGGAGATTGATAATTTCTCTGGCACCTGTGACCTGCCTCTGTTTCTGCCACCACCAACTGCCAGATTATTTCAGAGGGGAAAGAGGAGGATACATAGTGGCAGAAGAGTGTCTAGCTTACAGTTGGAACCGTGTGCGGTACTGTAGGTGCTGGACTTCAATCGTCCAAGGCTGTGCAGAACCCCGACAAGTGTATGCCATCGCTTGCTATTGATTTAGGAGATCTAAAGAGTAGCTTGATGATTTCTACTTTCTATCCTCGCTTAGCAATGAGCCTCCCCCTCATTGCCACTCTGCTCACTTTTAAGCCTGTTTGACAGTGACGCTTCCTGACTTTAAGAACATAATTTGCATCCATTTTATTGCCATTACAATAAATCATTACCATTCACCTGTCATGCCACTAGATCATTATTAAAATAATTAGCATAAAATCACCTTTTGTTATTTTTCTTTGCCAGAGAGAGGTGCTTTAACGTGCATTGGACAAAACAGAGTAGTCATTTATTTCAAATTTCTTTAATCTCTCTCCCCCATACTTCCTTGATCAGTGAGTGCTCATATGGGACTGAGATGGCATTGAACATAAAAGATTTTGCTCAGGCCCTCTGACTTCATGAGACCTTTGATCTTCACATTACAGTCAGATGTTTGCATGAGGATCCTTTGATTTTCCTCTGTTTTCACTTGTTCTCAGAATATTGCATTCTGGACGACTCCATCTTAACACGACACAAACAAATGACGAAGCAAATCACGTTTTTAATGTAAAGACCAACATGTAAAAAGGCACCAATGCTCTTACACCATATGTGTGGATTTTCCTCTGTAACACAAATAGTGTCCCCACAGGACTCTAAATAATAGAGCTGCCTCTGTGGTAACCTTGGAAACTGAAGGTGTTATGAAAATTGTTTTAAATCTAGTCTTCCATATTATAGATTATGATCATTTCCTGTTATGAAAAATGGCATTTGGACAGTAATAATGAATCAGTCAGACTAAGAACTTCCTGCTTTTGCTTTCTTTCCCTCTACTTTTTTTTTTTAACCAAAAACAACAAAACATTGGTTGTTCCCTCCTAGATCTATCTACAAGACCATATGTTTTACCAGTTCATATAAACAACCAGTCCATTATAAAAAAGTGGAGATGAAAGAACATGCGTTTGTCATATTAGCCTACATGGCTAATTCTGCAACAAATATTGTGCAAATCGTAGACAGTCTCTGGAAAAAGAGGGAAAGTCATAAATTATGGTGAAGACACATAATTGAACTGGCTGAATCACTGCAGTTGCCCAAAAGCTTCTTACACTTCCTCTGAAATCAAAGCCCAAACCATTTAATTATTTTCTTCTGTCTACTTTAGTGGAGAGTAGCCTCGGGCAGTCACACGGCAAGGCTGTCTGTCCATTGAAACATTTAGTTGAGATTGTATTTTGACATTGGTGATGTAACTGGTTCACCAATGGAGACAGCTTCATTCTCACACAAATGGTTCTATAAAGCACTAGGAGTTATTATGTAACACTGTACTGATTACAGAACAGTATTAATGTCATTCATTAAACCTTGTATCCTAAGTGTATCTATTTTTTAAATATATATATATATTTTTTTAAAGTTTGTTCGTATCCCCTCTCGGCAATTAAACTGATTCCAGAGCCTGACCCAAAACACAGCTGGCAGAGGAGAGGTACTCGGAGTGGACTTCTAGTCCAACTCAGGAGGCGCGCACACCGCCCACTGCTTCCGAGTACATTACTCTCTAATGTTCAGTCTCTGGATAATAAAGTTGATGAGCTCAGGGCGAGAATTTCCTACCAGAGAGACATCATGGATTGTAACATACTCTATTTGACTGAAATAAGGCTCTCTCAGGATATACTGTCTGAGTCCGTACAGTCAGGTGGGTTCTCAGTTCACCGTGCAGACAGGAATAAATATCTCTCCGGGAAGAAGAAGGGCGGGGGTGTATGTTTTATGATTAACTTCTCATGGTGTGATTGTGATAACATACAGGAACTCAAGTCCTTTTGTTCACCTGACCTAGAATACCTCACAATCAAATACTAGTCAAGGATCATATCACTTCTACCTTACCTGACACCCTAGACCCACTTCAATTTGCTTACCACCCCAATAGATTCACAGACGATGCAATCGCCATCGCACTACACATTGCCCTATCCCATCTGGACAAGAGGAATACCTATGTAAGAATGTTGTTCATTGACTATAGCTCAGCATTCAACACCATAGTACCCTCCAAGCTTACCATTAAGCAGATGACACAACAGTAGTGTTGTGGAGGCTGAAGAAATATGTCTTGGCACCTAAAACCTTACAAACTTTTACAGATGCACAATTGAGAGCATCCTGTCGGGCGGTATCACAGCCTGGTATGGCAACTTCACCAGCACAGACAAATAGAAAAATCTGGAGAGCCCGCAACGGCAGGGCTCTCCAGAGGGTGGTGCTGTCTACCCAATGCATCACCGCGGGCAAACTACATGCCCTCCAGGACACCTACAGCATCCAATGTCACAGGAAGGCAAAAAAGATCATCAAGGTCAACAACCACCCGAGCCACTGCCTGTTCACCCCGCTATCATCCAAAAGGTGAGGTCAGTACAGGTGCATCAAAGCTGGGACCGAGAGACTGAAAAACAGCTTCTATTGCAAGGCCATCAGATTGTTAAATAGCCATCACTAGCACATTAGAGGCTACTGCCATATATACAGCTGAAGTCAGAAGTTTACATACACCTCAGCCAAATACATTTAAACTCAGTTTTTCACAATTCCTGACATTTAATCCTAGTAAAAATTCCCTGTCTTAGGTCAGTTAGGATCACCACTTTATTTTAAGAATGTGAAATGTCACAATAATAGAGAGAATCATTTATTCAGCTTTTATTTCTTTCATCACATTCCTAGTGGGTCAGAAGTTTACATACACTCAATTAGTATTTGGTAGAATTGCCTTTAAATTGTTTAACTTGGGTCAAAATTTTTGGGTAGCTTTCCACAAGCTTCCCACAATAAGTTGGGTGAATTTTGGCCCATTTCTCCTGACAGAGCTGGTGTACCTGAGTCATGTTTGTCGGCCTCCTTGCTCGCACACGCTTTTTCAGTTCTGCACACACATTTTCTATAGGATTGAGGTCAGGGCTTTGTGATGGCCACTCCAATAGCTTGACTTTGTTGCCCTTAAGCCATTTTGCCACAACTTTGGAAGTATGCTTGTGGTCATTGTCCATTTGGAAGACCCATTTGCGACCAAGCTTTAACTTCCTGACTGATGTCTTGAGATGTTGCTTCAATATATCCACATAAATTCCCCTCCTCATGATGCCATCTATTTTGTGAAGTCCCCCAGTCCCTCCTGCAGCAAAGCACCCCCACAACATGATGCTGCCAACCCCGTGCTTAACGATTGGGATGGTGTACTTCGGCTTGCAAGCCTCCCCCTTTTTCCTCAAAACATAACGATGGTCATTATGGCCAAACAGTTCTATTCTTGTTTCATCAGACCAGAGGACATTTCTCCAAAAAGTACGATGTTCGTCCCCATCTGCAGTTGCAAACCATAGTCTATTTTTTCTATGGCGGTTTTGGAGCAGTGGCTTCTTCCTTGCTGAGCGGCCTTTCAGGTTATGTCGATATAGAGACTTTTGTACCTGTTTCCTCCAGTATCTTCACAAGGTCCTTTGCTGTTGTTCTGGGATTGATTTGCACTTTTCGCACCAAAGTACGTTCATCTCTAGGAGACAGAACGCATCTCCTTCCTGAGTGGTATGACGGCTGCGTGGTCCTATGGTGTTTATACTGGCATACTATTGTTTGTACAGATGAACGTGGTACCTTCAGGCATTTGGAAATTGCTCCCAACGATTAACCAGACTTGTGGAGGTCTACAATTTTTCTTCTGAGGTTTTGGCTGATTTCTATTGATTTCCCCATTATGTCAAGCATAGAGGCACTGAGTTTTAAGGGAGGCCTTGAAACACATCCACAGATACACCTCCAATTTACTCAAAGGATGTCAATTAGCCTATCAGAATCATCTAAAGCCATGACATCATTTTCTGGAATTTTCCAAGCTGTTTAAAGGCACAGTCAACTTAGTGTATGTTAACTTCTGACCCACTGGAATTGTGATACAGTGAGTTATAAGTGAAATTATCTGTCTGTAAACAATTGTTGGAAAAATGACTTGTGTCATGCACAAAGTAGATATCCTAACCAACGTGCCAAAGCTATAGTTTGTTCACAAGAAATGTGTGGAGTGGTTGAAAAATGAGTTTTAATGACTCCAACCTAAGTGTATGTAAACTTCTGACTTCAATTGTACATAGGCTTGAAATCACTGGCCACATTAATAATAGAACGCTAGTCACTTTAATAATGTTTATATATTTTGCATTACTCATCTCATATGTATATACTGTATTCTATCCTACTCTACTGTATCTTAATTTATGCTGCTCTGTCACTGCTCACCGAAATATTTATATATTCTTAATTCCATTCCTTTACTTTAAATTTGTGTGTATTGTGTGTATTGTTGTGAAATTGTTAGACATTACTTGTTAGATATTACGGCACTGTTGGAGAAACACAAGCATTTCGGTACATAAGCAATAACATCTGCTAAACACGTGTATGTGACAAATAACATTTGATTTGATTTGATGTCACCCTGTCACCAGTAGAACCAGATGAACCACATGGGTGTAAACAAAATGCCCATGCATTTTTGTCCTACCAGATCTGTGACGAGAATGTTCTAGCTACTGTATCCCTCTGCCCTCAGACTCTTGTTGGATATAGCTGTCCAGTTTAACAGGTGCCAGGCTTCCATGACAGTTATGATTGAGCACCTAAGTTAATTACAATTAGCCATTTGCTTTAGCCCATCTCTACCTGATAGAGCAGATCTAGTCTCACGTGGAAGTTAGCCGTCCGATGTGATCGAGAGACTCATTGGGAGAGGGAGACTAAAGCAGACCCAGAAATTTGGACCGGACGCACATTTGAGTGCCCCCGGACTGTCCATTTACTTTGTACTGTTATAATTTATGCTGCATTGTTCACATGGCCTATGCTTCCATCGCTAGGGGGCAAAGTAGTAAGTAACTTATCAGCATGTTTTGAACAATATATTTTTGAAACAGCAAATTGTACATATTTCCTGCACTTTTATGAGCATTTTAAACTAATCCATGAATTACATAATATTTAGATTTAGATTTTTTTTAAACAATCACAAGTCAGGCGCCGCCCCTAATGCCCGAATGGGCGGGTCGCCGCTGGCAGAAAGGAGCCTGTGTGAAAATAAAAAAATATTTCAAGTCATACCCCTCAAGCTATTTTTCAATGCAGTCAATGTCTTTTCTTCCAGACACAGGCAAGAGGGGAAAAAACAACACTTTGATTTACAGTGCATGACTTGAACAGTTCCCTATCTGAACAATCTGCAGGGCCCATCTCAGTATGTGCCACAGACCACTGTCTTTAAACCACAGTGACAGCGCATCTCAACAAGAAACAAGTCTCTATTCTGCCTCCAACATGTCAAATCATCTTATCAAAGGCAAAGTCACTCTTTGAAAGGCTGTGAAAATGACGGAGCAGGCACGGAGACTAGTAGGATTAAAATAATTCATGTTGGACAAAATTGAAAGATAAAAGACTCCATCTCCAAGCCTACCAGTAAAAACTACCACTAATCATTACCATTACTACTGCTACTTACACAGTTAATGACACGTAATGGGACTGTTCAACTGCTCAACCTTTACGTAACACAGTCTTAACCATAGCTCACAGTCTTCCTCACCTTATTCTAATACGACTAATAAAGAGATTCCTGGAGCCAAATGTTCCCGTTCAGTAGTCCCATTGCGACAGTGCAACCAGTGGAGTTGGCTGCTGTAGCTCACAGCACCCGCAGCAGCAATAGCAGTCTCCCTCAGCCTCTCCTCTCTATCCTCCACAACCTCCTCAGGCCTCACAATGTTGTCAAACTTTTCATTCGCTATCACGTACACGAGGGCATGATTACTGTGCTACCTGTGTGATAGAGACATTTCCTCCGTGGTGTAGGTTCCCTTCATTAAAGCACAGCCATACATCTTCCCTGTGTCGTGGTGGTGTACAGGGAGTGCAGCCAGCCTCCATCCAGGGGAGCATACAGATATACACACTGTATCATTTGTGGCAACCTATTAACACTGGGCTCACCTTTTTAATTCTGATTTAGAGGGAGAAGTGAGGAGTTGGGCGGAGGTGGTGATAATACAACCCTTCACTCCAGACCCGCTGAACAAAAGAGTCGACGGAGACCGGCTCTCCTCCAAGAGACACATGAATCATCAATGACAAGGCTCCTCCCTCCTGGTGTTGCCGTCATGAATTATCTACCTTTTGTAAAGGCCTTGATCAATTAGTCATTTGTTCAACTGTGGCCCACAATTAATGCATACAATTCCCAATGCTGCTAGTTCCTAATATGTTGTCCATTACTTGATGCTGCCAATGAAAGGATCAGGTAGCCTCTAGGACTCGCATCCGATATGGGGTAGCTTTGTCAAGGGATTCATCTGAAACCATGCGGTGCCTGTGAAGGTGGTGGTTGGGAAAGCATCTCTCTCTGATGTGCTCAGGAATGCTGTTGTAGAATTGATTTTTTTTATAAATTCAGAGAGTGGGTGCCAATCACTTGAATTGGAAACTAAAGATACCAGGTTTCTGAACAGAATTTGAAAGGGGAAGCGGAGGGGGCTAAAAGGAGATGTCTCTCCTTCATTCAAGCTGAATACTGATTGGTATAGGGATGTGTGTTTGGCCACAGTGCTCCGCAGCAGCATGCAGCTTCCTTTTCCCACTCCAAGCACACCGATGCGTGCATCAGGGGGGACTCTAGTACGTGAGGCTTGCTGTAATTGGAGCAATCTGTTCCCTCATCCTGGAACTGCTGGGGCTTCCAGGGCTGTTTATGTGTTTGGAGTCCTAACCCCATGCAAGATGTCCTCCGTTTCCCCCAGATCCATTAGCAGACAGTGTGGCGTCAGACCTGTTGTCCGAGGAGGCTCCAACCTCTGCTCCGGCAGCACATGCTCCCTGCTGTACCTGGTTGGTCGCACGTTGACATCTTCACTTACCAACACTTCCGGAAGATTGTCTGCTTCTCTTATTGAGAGATATTTGAGCTGACACCATCTCTGTGCTCTCTCCCCCTCCTAGTTTTACTGTAATTTACAGTGAGCACCTAGCATTTAAATGTACCTGTGTATTAGTGTTAATGACTGCCTCACATTACTTTCAGATATGCTTTTGTAATATGGACTTGATATTGGTCAATGATTTGTGATGTTGTTGATAGCCTTTTCTCGTAGACAACAAGTGCAGGGTAAAAGGTGTTAATTATTCCGCAAATAAGACTTACAGTATATGGCAATACCATCTATCATCTAGACTCAGGAGGACAGCGTGTGTGAAACATTTCACTTGACACGATTTCAAGTAAACTGTAGATTTGCATTTTTGCTTTGCTACAATTACATCAGTCTTTTTATGAAAAGCCCAGTAAGGTTAAATTACGACCATATTGTGCTGACATGTTATAATATTTAATATCCTGGTTTTACTGACCATAGAACTCACGGATCTCACTTTTGAATAGCTGTCACATTATTACGCTATGTTGAAAGATTTATCCTGAATTCTATTGCACATTTAATCTAGCTAAGAGAATCTAGCTAAGAGAAATATAGTCCAAACTGTTGGTCTGGTCTTTATTATCGAGAGTAAAGTCTTAAAGGAGGAGATGTCCTAAGAGTATAATGAGTCATAACCTACATCAGCCATTTCCAAGCCTGGGTGATTTACATCAGTCTTATATGTTTGATTTTACTGGCACATGCTTGACAGGCACTCAGTCCAGCAGTAGAGTGACAGCGTGTGAGAGAGAAAGAGGAGGAGGGGGGGAGTCTGAAACAGGTCTCAGGTGATCTCTACAGGAGTCTTAACCCATGTAATAGAGCAGGGCCATGCTCTCTCAACTGGAAATCAGCATACATAAATAGCCACTTAAATCCTCACATTAATATCAAAGTGGATGGTTTCCCATCAAAGCTGGCTAGGGCAGATGCATGACATTTTCTGGCTCATTTAAACCCTTTTCTCTTCCTTTTTCTTCTCCAAATTAGACATGCTTTGTTGGAGGAGTCATGTCCTCAGAGGGAGGGATTAGTGTCGTGGGTCTTGTTTGAAGTGGGTCGCTGAAAAGAGGTGTGCTCATGTTGTGAGAAAAAAAATCCATCTGTCTATTTAAGGTCTTCGATTGTTGTTTGTCTCTCTGAAGGGACTTCACTGCAATTTGTGGTAAATGCTATTTACCCAGACTTTACTACCTCAAAGACAAGGCCATCATAATATTCACCCAGAATTACCATGAGCAATGAATGAACAGAAATCTATGCCCTACATCCCACCATCAATGACAGCGGGAGGACAGCGCCTCATCAAATCCATTTAATTGGATCAAATGACATAGTCAGTAATTATTTAGATATTTCCCATATCTTGTAATAGACCTCCAGAGCTACTGGGGTGTTGTGATGCTGTGGTACAGTGCGACAATATAGATTACAGACATGCAACTACTGAGCAAATGTAGGGAGTGCTATGAATGGCTATGTGCCACCAGGACAATGTGGCACTGTGTGCAAAAAAAACAAGTAGGGCACAGCTCTCTGTGCCAGGCAGCGCTAAGCAGCATTAAGGACAGTGGCAGGGGTGAAGGAGATGTACCAAAGAGGTGTGCTTCACTGGTCATCACTCACACTTACCCCCATGACAAGAAGCTATGGCAAGGCTACTTATCTAGTGCACCCCATAGAGAAAAACCCTCCCCTAATGTCCTGGAGAATTACCAAGCCTGAGAGTAGGATAAACACCTTTGTCTCCTTAGAGGGCTGTAAGAGTTTGGGTTTTATGCCAAGCAATTGGTTAGATTGTTAAATTGCTACATTGTTGTATTCTTGTTTGAATTCATTATGCACTATTGCCTGTTTCTTAGACCATTTCGGGAAAGTAATGCAGGAAATATAACCTTTTTATTAGAGCAGTACATTGTAAGGATGTGAGGTGTCTGAGATGGCCTCTCATTCTTTGTTGTCTACTTTTTGCAAAACTATTCAAAGTAATGTGAGAATTGGAAGTTACAGTATTCCTTGTCAGGTTACAGGAGTTGACGAATCCTTATTTTGTGTGGTTCAATATTATAATTTATCCTCAGATCAGTCAAAGAGCAATCACATTAATGTAATGTGCTGAAATATTCATCCCTCACGTGTAACGTGAATGACAATGGCTGTAAAAAGAAAGGACACATAGACAGATTTGAATCTCAGCTATAGAAGGGGAGGAGAGTGGGAGCAGACCATTGTTGTCTTAAGCCTTGACTATTGTCAGAGATATCTGGAGACAACAGTGGAGAAGTGGAGTCGGCAGATTGACTTCTTTGTGGTATTAATTAAATTCCCTGATCCATAGAGGGCTGAGCTGTCATCAATTATGATACACGAAGGAAGTGGCAGTTGTGAAGAGATGAGGATGAAGAGATGAGTATTTGTGTTTTATAATCTATCTCATCTGAGAACATAAGTGCCAATGCCCAAATGTATCAGTACGTATGTAGTGTACATTCACTGATATCAATCACTTTTTAAATCATAGAGCTTGTTTCACCCTGCTGTGCAAACATGGAACTGTCTCTAAAATACAACAATACCCCCATTCAACAAAAGGGTCATGAATACTGTGTTATAATGTATATGTTTCAAAATAATTTCCTGGTGCATCAGTATCATTCATTATCTGATAGCAGTGAAACAATAACAGTAGCTAGCCCATCATCAAAAATGTCACAGAGTTCATTCAATGTTTTAGAGAACATGAATATCGCTGCCCTAAATTCTTTGTTCAACTGAAACAACCATATTTTCTGCAGCACACACAGTTTTATGTCCAGATGAATTTCACTCAACAAAATCACCTTCTGCCAGAATAACCAACTAAATGAAATTGGATATTTAACCTTTCCCCCAGATAAATTCTGAAAAGGGAAAAGGTACTACTCTTCGGCTTTGGCCAATAACCATTTCCAGTTATCATAAGACAATGGTTGATGCAGCACAATAAGTTATGACATTCCCTTATAAAACGTGACACATTGCAGTGGAGTGGAGGTGATTGGTTCACCCAATATGACCCTCAAGATCATGGTTTCATTAGCGTTAACAAAATGTTCCCCACCATCAAGGGTAAGCACCCAGCGAGCACAATTGGTTCTTTGGAAGTTGTGGGAACACATGTTTTTGGTTTCACATTGCTTGTGGGAATGAAGCCATACGTTTCCTGCCCAGTAAAACAGATGCACAAATTTAGCCTGTTTTGTGAATGTTTATTTTTAAGTTCTAGGGAGGTCTGAGAATGTATTACTCTGGTTCCTTGAAAGTTTCCACGGGAAGTTTTATTAACGCTTTGAGAACAAAAATTATAGCTTATTTGGAGTTTTTTTAATAACTTCTTTAACACTTTCACATAATGTTTCATAAAGGCTTTTAATAACACTACTAGATTATTTTGGTTTAACTTTTTTTAAACTCCAAGCACAGATACTGTAGGACACACACCCTACCGTTCAAAAGTTTGGGGTCACTTAGAAATGTCCTTGTTCTTGAAAGAAAATGTTGTCCATTAAAATAACATCAAATTGATCAGAAATACAGTGTAGAGGACTACTGTAGCTGGAAACGGCAGATGTTTTCTGGAATATCTACATAGGCATACAGAGGCCCATTATCAGCAACCATCACTCCTGTGTTCCAATGTGTTAGCTAATCCAAGTTTATAATTTTAAAAGGCTAATTGATCATTAGAAAACCATTTTGCGATTATGTTAGCCAGCTGAAAACTGTTGTGCTGATTAGAGAAGCAATAAAACTGGCTTTCTTTAGACTATAACTTTGGTGACTGGAGTCTGACTATGGGCTTTCCTCTGACATCACCTATTATATACAGTGAGAGAAAAAAGTATTTGATCCCCTGCTGATTTTGTAAGTTTGCCCACTGACAAAGACATGATCAGTTTATAATTTTAATGGTAGGTTTATTTGAACAGTGAGAGACAGAATAACAACAACAAAAATCCAGAAAAACGCATGTCAAAAATGTTATAAATTGATTTGCATTTTAATGAGGGAAATAAGTATTTGCCCCCTCTGCAAAACATGACTTAGTACTTGGTGGCAAAACCCTTGTTGGCAATCACAGAGGTCAGACGTTTCTTGTAGTTGGCCACCAGGTTTGCACACATCTCAGGAGGGATTTTGTCCCACTCCTCTTTGTAGATCTTCTCCAAGTCATTGTCAAGTTTAGTCCTTAGCTTAGTGATGAGCTTAGTGGGCCCTATGGTGTTGAACACTGAGCTGTAGTCAATGAACAGCATTCTCACATAGACGTGGGTCTAGGGTGTCCGGGAGGATGCTGTTGATGTGAGCCATGACCAGCCTTTCAAAGCACTTCATGGCTACCGAGTGCCATGGGGCGGTAATCATTTAGGCAGGTTACCTTCGCTTTCTTGGGTACAGGGACTATGGGGGTCTGCTTGAAACATGTAGGTATTACAGACTCTGTCAGGGAGAGGTTGAAAATGTCAGTGAAGACACTTGCCAGTTGGTCCGCGCATGTTTTGAGTACACGTCCTAGTAATCCGTCTGGCCCAGCGGCTTTGTGAATGTTGAACTGTTTAAAGGTTTTGTTCGGCTACCGAGAGCGTCACATAGTCATCCAGAACAGCTGGTGCTCTCGTGTATGCTTCAGTGTTGCTTGCCTCGAAGCGAGCATAAAAGGCATTTAGCTCGTCTGGTAGGCTCGCGTCACCGGGCAGCTCGCTTCTGGGTTTCCCTTTGTAGTCCGTAGTTTTCAAGCCCTGTCACATCCGACGAGCGTCGGAGCCGGTGTAGTAGGATTCATTCTTAATCCTGTATTGACGCTTTGCTTGTTTGATGGTTTGTCTGAGGGCATAGTGGGATTTATTATAAGCATCTGGATTAGTCTTCCGCTCCTTGAAAGCAGCAGCTCTAGCCTTTAGCTCGATGTGGATGTTGCCCATAATCCATGGCTTCTGTTTGGGATATGTACGTACACTGTGGGGATGACATCATCGATGTACTTATTGATGAAGCCGATGACTGAGGTGGTGTATTCCTAAATGCCATTGGATGAATCCCGGAACATATTCCAGTCTGTGCTAGCAAAACAGTCCTCTAGTGTAGCATCCACGTCATCTGACCAATTCCGTATTGAGCAAGTCACTGGTACTGGCTGAGCATCTTCTTTGCTTATGGCCTTATAGAGTTGGTTGAGAGTGGTCTTAGTGCCAGCTTCGTTTTGTGGTGGTAAATAGATGGCTACGAATAATACAGATGAGAACTCTCTTGGTAGATAGTGCGGTCTATAGCTTATTATAAGTTACACTATCTCAGGCGAGCAATTCCTTGAGACTTCTTTAATATTAGACATTACGCACCAGCTGTTATTGACAAAAAGACCCCTCGTCTTACCAGAGGTAGCGTTTCTGTTCTGCCGGTGCATGGAAAATCCCGCTAGCTCTATATTGTCCGTATCTTCGTTCAGCCACGCCTCGGTGAAACATAAGATGTTACCGTTTTTAATGTTCCATTGGTAGGATAATCTTAATCATAGGTCATCCATTTTATTGTCCAATGATTGCACGTTAGTGAGAAGAACGGAAGGCAGAGGGAGTTTACTCACGAAAGGCGAGGCGTGGATCAAGGCCTGTTCCAGTGAAAGCAGGATATCTTTCCAGTCCGCGGTGAGTTATCGCTTTTCTGATGTCCAGAAGTTATTTTCGGTCATAAGAGACGGTAGCAGCAACATTACATACACAATAAGTAAAAAAATAACACTAAATGCAAAAAAAATAACAAAATAGCAAAATTGGTTGGGAGAATGTAAAACGTCAGCCATGTTCTTCGGCGCCATCTTTAAACCTAGGCAGAGTTCCTCTGTCCAGTGTCGGTGTTCTTTTGCCCATCTTAATATTTTATTTTAATTGGCCAGTCTGAAATATGTATTTTTCTTTGCAACTCTGCCTAGAAGGCCAGCATCCCGGAGTCGCCTCTTCACTGTTGAACATGACTTTAAATAGAACCATGTGGGAACCTTTTGGAAATGTTATGCTGAAGTTCCCACAGAAGAATGCTGTTTTCTTATGCTCTATTAACTATTTGAGGACAGTCCCAATGTCAAACCAGTTAGAGAACCTTCCTGGAACATTACCAAAATTCAAATGAAATTTAACCATGTTTGAACTTTTAGGATATGTTCTATTAAAGTAATGAAATACCAAGAAAAAAACATTTCCTTAAATGTGCTGAGAATGTTCCAAAGCCAAGCAACTATCCTGCACCATTCCCAGAATGTTGTGTGATGGTTGATTGCAAATAACCATAGGACAACCACACTCTCAGCAAGCGCTAAGAAACATATGGTTCTCAGAACGTTATTCATTAGCTGGGCAGAGATTAAGGGACTGGCCCCCACTGTCACCTTCACTTTACTGTGTGTGTGTGGCTATGTGTGCGTGTATGAGTGTATATTTGTGTGCTGTTTGGAGTTTCCACCAATGAGGGGTTGATTTTCCCTAGTCAATGTGTGTCAGTGAAAGTGGAGTTTATTCTGTGTCAGACCTCTATAAGCAGGGCTTGCCAGTGTCACAATTGCTAGGGGAAAGCTATTATGCCTCGGACTGGAGCTGAGAAACTATTCAAAACAATAGCAACAGCATGTGAACGGCAGATAAACCACAGTCAGAAGCAATAAAAATGTCCCTTGTAAATTGGAAGAATTTTCCAAGGGAGGCTGCAGCTGGATTTATGTCTTCAAGTATGGTCCTTGACCCAATGGTGTCTTCTTCTTACAGCTGCAGGGCCTACCCAGAGTGCATTAGGAGGGTTGGACTCAGGAGAGTCTCCAAAGTGCATCAGAGCACTTTCTAATTACTGCAGTATAAAACCCGTTACAGAACCACCTCCCCGGGACAGTCTGTCGTTTATGCTACCCTCGTTTCACAAGGACAAAGGAACAATAACATTGATGCTTTACGTTTTAATATGAATTTATTCCAGGCAGATTTTATCTATATTGTTGTAAAGCAAAAACATAACAACCCCAAATACAAACATACAGTATACCATGCTTGTACCTTTGGTGTCATGATTATATTAAAGTGAGAGGCAGAGAAATTAAAGTTCATTATTTTGGGTTGGGGTTGTCCGTCAGCTTTGTGTTCTGAAACCGTGACACCCTTTGAAGTTTCAAAAGCAATGATGCCCACATGTTTATTATTATTGACATTCAGGCCAGCCCAGGTCGGAGCATTAGCTACAGGTCACAGAGCCCTAACAGTCAACATGAATAATGACACAGGACACCATCTGGGGGACTTCGAAGCTTCACATTAGTCTGTGATTAACACTGGAGTTATGACGAGGGTCACTAAGCAAATCCAAATTACAGTACACAACTGTACGTGCATTCATTAGATACACATGTATTCAAATTGTGCAATATAAAAAGCTGTCACTCACTCAGCCGTATGTAAATCATTTTAACACAACAGCATATACTCCCTGACTACACCTAGAATGTACATAAATTACCAGAAAGATGTACCGTATATGAATATTACAGGTTTTACCAATAATCCCATTGCATTAATGTTCATGAGTTGGAAAAGTCATTTTTACAAACATAATGAATGCATCATAAATCTCACATACTGCTGTCAAATGATATTGACATGCCACCTTTGTGTCTAATGGAGAGGCAGACATAGCAGAGCATTGCATTAGTATGTTCTGGGCACTGCGTCCCACTGCTCTTCAACTGCACAGCTCTGCTCTGCTCTACCTGAGGCTGTCATCTCCCAGTGATTGGTAAGCCTCTCCAGCCTGAGTCACTGTGTGTCTTCAGATTGTAAGAGCACGGAGTACTCTTTCCAACCTCTGTAAGCAGCTGCTTGGGGGAGGAGGAGAGACCTTGGAGATGCCTGATGTAATGAAGCCCGCAGACAAGTGCTGCTTCTCAGAAACCCAATGTCCTTGAGAACACGATGCACTGCTTTTGTTTTAAGTGATTCGGGATGGGAGAGAACAGTCATAGCAACATTACCAGGAAAAACACAGAGAATGGAACATGATGAAAATAAGCAGATTACATTTGATAATGCCATGTGAGTTTGTGATTGCCATGTTTTCTCCAAGTTTTCGTTGCAATTTTATATACTTATTTGGAAAACATATGAAGCAGAATACCAAACTGCTGTAGTTTCACATATTCCAATATGTTCTATGTTATTTGTAGGTTGCACATCAAAGCTCTTATTTCCTCTATTATACCATACTACCAGTCACATTCTGTTAAAGGTCCACAAAGCACACATGTCCCTGGGTTGCTCGTCTTTTCATTTCGCCGCAACAAACACTCAAACTGGACAGTTTTATCTCCATCTCTTCATTCAACGACTCAATCATGGACACTCTTACTGACGGTTGTGGCTGCTTTGTGTGATGTATTGTTGTGTTGTTGTCTGTGCCCAATAATGTTTGTACAATGTTTTGTGCTGCTGCCATGTTGTGCTGCTGCCATGTTATGTTGCTACCATGTTATTTTCATGTTGTGTTGCTACCATGCTGTGTTGTCATGTGTTGCTACCTTGCTATGTTGTTGTCTTAGGTCTGTCTCTCTCTATGAAGTGTTGTGGTGTCTCTCTTGTCGTGATGTGTGTTTTGTCCTATATTTGTATTTTCATTGTCATTTTATTTATACCCTGCCTTTTGTCCCCGCAGGAGGCCTTTTGCCTTTGCAAACACAATGGTTTAAACAAAACACACACACATGCACAAAATTATATACACACATCATACGTAAATTGATTGAAGGTACATGACAATAGGAAACAAATTTGTTCACCACGTATCACTCTAGCCTGCCCTGCGTTAGAACATAGTTTGGCATGTCACAAGTGCAGGATGTGAACTTAAATTAAGCTTTTCATATTCTTCACCACCTTAAACTAGAACATTTCTTAGAATTTGAAGTTGAAGTTTTTTCCTGATCATCGTCCTTTATTTCCTGCTTCTAAATCATAATCTCATTCAGACCCTCCTCTCTGACACATTGTTCCTCAACATATCCCAGGAAGAAAAGGGTCAGCTCCCGTGCAGCTCTGGCAGCCAGTGTTCTATACACCCTGTCTGCAATGACAGAGGACAGAGGAAGCCATATTGGTGCCAGGAGAGAATAATGCAAACTTAATTAGCGTTAGCTATTAACTAAGCCCAACTCAGCTCAGTCTCCTTCTAATTGTCATGACAGCTAAAACTTTTTTGTCTTCCGTTTGTCTGAAGCTTAGAAAGACCCCCAACTTTGTAGCTGTAACGGGTGTGAATGGGGTGATATGGGCGTCTTCGATGACTGTGGCATGGTGGCTTAAGTTTCCCCCCTGTCTGTTCAACATGAATAATTGTGGTGGAATTTGAGCATGCTGATGATGAAATGTGTAAGGCTAATCCAATCATTTCCAGTAAAGGGTGTAGAAATTGGGGATCTGAGAAAGACACTAAACCCGAGAAGGAGGACTTCACATGTTGTGGAAAAATAGCTAAAGGAAAATGTTTGATGTCTTTAATTTAATAATGTGTCACCCTTGTATGAAAGAGTTAAAAGTTTGTCATAATTTGCTCAAAAACATTTGCATACATTTCAAGCTTCTTTTGTTGGAAATGCATATCAAATTTGCCCTCTCATTCGATGTGACAACGTTCATTTCATAAATGAGGAGGAAATATGCTCATGTCTCATGTAAAGTATAGTCTCTACTCTTCTCACGCGGTTGAGTAGACAATCCAAGTTGTTGTATGCATTGTGTTACTCAGATAGTATGACCCCGTCAGTCTAAGGACTAGTGCGGCATAGGAGTGGCACCACCTGTCACAAGACAAAGAGACAATTTCTTACTTCTAAGAAGTTATTTCAGGCAGTGTGACAATTATTTGTCTTTATAGTGATTCAACAACAGGATGTAGTCTATGTATGGCTGTCTAGTGAGTAGAGGTGTATCTAGTTGTCATACAAAGGTCACCATATTCACTGGACTCTGGTGTCTCTGCCGATTAAGAAGATCACATCTTTGTTTAGTTTCTCAAAGGAAGTGAAGAAAGATGATTAAATAGTTGTATTTCATCCTTGGAGTCTGATCTCTTCACAACAAGGTATTTTACAGAATGAATCAGCATTCTGCCAAATACACAGAAGATTCTTCGTAAAGGGAGAGACCATTTTCCCCTTTAAAAATACCAACTCTTATCACCTTGTCTATTTCATTCAAATGTGAAATGTTTTCCATTGCCTTTGTTAAGTCTTCATTACCTTCTAACCACATGGATATGAACTCGGGATGGGCTATTATGTATTTTTATTGAGTTGAATTGCAATAGAATAGCCATATATAGTTATATTTTCTTATTCGGTAAACCCGAAATGGCATCATTGTGGCACTTCAACTTTTCATCCATCATTAAGGCAACAGATGAAGCTGAAGTCCACTTCATCCAGCAAAGAGTTCAAAGCATCTGACAATTTGACAGAAAGGCAGTGAGACACATTCAAGATCTAAGACAAATGAGGCATTAAGTATCGTTTCAGATCTTAGAATTAACAGAGCAACTGCAAAAATATTTGACAAAGTATTCATCATTATTAATTGAATGAAGCTATGGTAACTGACTGTCAAACATCAGTTGCCATAGCAAACATCCTTTGAAGTATGCATATTAAAACATGCAAGGTCAAGATGCCATCCACTGACCCTATTTAGTGATGATCAGGAAAAAATTTTGTTACTTGAAAAATAAGGTGACACATCTGTACTTTTACCAAACTCAGTTACGATTTAACTTCTCTGGGGTGCCGCTCTCTACTAATTTCATATTCTAATCTGGTTAATCAGATTCGAAGTGATATAGAGGTAAATTAGATTTGTAGTTACTGGCATGCATATATGTAATTACATAATCATATGGATAGGAACTTGCCATTGTACTGGGAAGTGTGTTAGAGGAGATTGAGAAACTATGTACATCATGTATTAATATAATGTAGACTGGTGTTGATGTTTTGTTTCTTCATTCTCATTTAGATGGCTGAATAAACCAGGTCTGAACTGGACAAGCAGGTCAGCGACCAGGCGATGATGGACCAGGCATTTTGTTGTGGAAGATTTCTCTCACAAAGTATTGTCAAAACTGAAGAGAATACAAAATTAACATATTACGATTTGTTTTCAGCAGTGGAAGACTTTTTTGTTGTGGAAGACCTCTCTTCATTGGAATACACAGACAGTATGAACATTCATCCAATTCAAGACCGATGACCATATTTGATTTGACCAGTTTAATTAATGACACATTACTATTGATTTAATTCATTTCCTGACCACTATCCCTCAACATCAGCTGATGCAAATTAATTTCTCCATCTAGATTACTATCACTCTTTTTTCAGGGCACACAACGATTCCAACACCATGAGGTCATTGCACTCCTCTATAACTGCACTCAGGAGAACTTACACAGCCGAGGAGGAAAACATATATAGTGTAGCCATTCATTTGCCATCTTCAAAAAAGGGCATCAGCGATCTGTGAAATCACTTTGTTCGTTTGAGATGGTTGCACATTCTGTCCATTTATGTCTGATAATGACTTAGATTATGTGCCTCTCCCTCTCTGCCTGCCTACTTTTGGCACTTGCAGTAAGTCAGACTGGAGCATCCCCATACCCCCACTTCCTGACGAAAACCTTGAACAGCCTCAGCCTCATACTAATCAAAAGAACATATTAAAGAATGGGAAGTTCCAGTAATTCCAGGCTCTGGGTAAGCGAGCCACAGTTTGTATGCTGCGATCCATGAAATAATATGTCAATAGGATAGCAGAAAACATGTGATGTCCCTCCCACCGATTCATTTTTTATCATCAGTCTTCAGTTCTGCCCATGTGGTTTTATTGCTCATTGGGAAGTCTCTAGCACTGCCGCTCCATTCTCTATTTTGCCACTGATGTTTCATGAGGAATGCTGTAAATTCCTGTAATTAGCAAGCCTTTGAATGGAATCCTTCATTCCTGCTGTGTAGATGCGCTTATAACAGTTCCAGTTCCATTATATGTATTACTCCACGTATATTGATTGAAGGCAGACGCTGAGAGGGGGATGGAGGTTGAATATACTTCCATGGGGGGGGATTTCTGATTGAACGTTAGTGTGAGTCCTATTTACCAGTCTAATAGCCTCTATCATGTGCTGCATATAGCAATTTAAAACCAATGCAGTCCCCATCAATTGAAGTCCACAGAAAGCTGATCTCCCTATTTAACAGAGGATCTCTTGTGAGAGGTTTACTGATTTCGCCATTGTGAATTACTTATTTTAAATAAACATATTCCTATTCCACCATACTGGGTATTAACACCTTACATCATGCAGCTGTGGATGCTCCTCAACATCCTTTATGGTTGAACCAGACTCACAAAACATCATGCTCATTTTGGTGGGTAACTTCAAGTTCAATAGTGCAGTCAGTTCAATATTTACATTTACATTTGCGTGAAATGATTAAAGCAACTGTATAACTAAAATAATGTCAGTATGATCCACTTAAATGATCATCCGTTTAATTACTAAGATAAATGAATACTGTCAGCACAGGAAACGGAATTCATTGTCTTTCGGTAACTCGTCATCATGCTCGAGACCCTGGGTCTCGACCCCGCCCTGTGCAACTGGGTACTGGACTTCCTGACGGGCCGCCCCCAGGTGGTGAGGGTAGGCAACAACATCTCCTCCCCGCTGATCCTCAACACTGGGGCCCCACAAGGGTGCGTTCTGAGCCCTCTCCTGTACTCCCTGTTCACCCACGACTGCGTGGCCACGCACGCCTCCAACTCAATCATCAAGTTTGCGGACGACACAACAGTGGTAGGCTTGATTACCAACAACGACGAGACGGCCTACAGGGAGGAGGTGAGGGCCCTCGGAGTGTGGTGTCAGGAAAATAACCTCACACTCAACGTCAACAAAACTAAGGAGATGATTGTGGACTTCAGGAAACAGCAGAGGGAACAACCCCCCATCCACATCGATGGAACAGTAGTGGAGAGGGTAGCAAGTTTTAAGTTCCTCGGCATACACATCACAGACAAACTGAATTGGTCCACTCACACAGACAGCATTGTGAAGAAGGCGCAGCAGCGCCTCTTCAACCTCAGGAGGCTGAAGAAATTTGGCTTGTCACCAAAAGCACTCACAAACTTCTACAGATGCACAATCGAGAGCATCCTGGCGGGCTGTATCACCGCCTGGTACGGCAACTGCTCCGCCCTCAACCGTAAGGCTCTCCAGAGGGTAGTGAGGTCTGCACAACGCATCACCGGGGGCAAACTACCTGCCCTCCAGGACACCTACACCACCCGATGTCACAGGAAGGCCATAAAGATCATCAAGGACATCAACCACCCGAGCCACTGCCTGTTCACCCCGCTATCATCCAGAAGGCGAGGTCAGTACAGGTGCATCAAAGCTGGGACCGAGAGACTGAAAAACAGCTTCTATCTCAAGGCCATCAGACTGTTAAACAGCCACCACTAACAT